>NW_026124570.1:10000-12500 GCF_025177605.1 Cucumis melo | reverse complement strand
TTTCTTAGATGTATTGCCACATCCCCAAGGATTAGGACCACTTTTTACAGGTCAGTGGAATCCAGAGATTGAGTTCCATTAACAAGTCCTTCGGACCGATGAAAATCATCATTTATTTGGTACTTCCGAAGGAGCAGGAACTGCCATTCTAACCCTTCTCGGTGGATTCCATCCGCAAACGCAAAGTTTATGGTGATATGGCTCATCATCATTTAGCTATTGCATTTCTTTTTCTTGTTGCTGGTCATATGTATAGAACTAACTTCGGGATTGGACACAGTATAAAAGATCTTTTAGAAGCACATATTCCGCCGGGGGGACGATTGGGGCGTGGACATAAAGGTCTTTATGACACAATCAATAATTCGCTTCATTTTCAATTAGGTCTTGCTTTAGCCTCTTTAGGGGTTATTACTTCCTTGGTAGCTCAACACATGTACGCTTTACCTGCTTATGCGTTCATAGCACAAGACTTTACTACTCAAGCTGCGTTATATACCCATCACCAATACATAGCAGGATTCATTATGACAGGAGCTTTTGCTCATGGAGCTATATTTTTGATTAGAGATTACAATCCAGAACAGAATGAGGATAATGTATTGGCAAGAATGTTAGACCATAAAGAAGCTATCATATCCCATTTAAGTTGGGCCAGCCTTTTTCTGGGGTTCCATACTTTGGGGCTTTATGTTCATAATGATGTCATGCTTGCTTTTGGTACTCCGGAAAAACAAATCTTAATCGAACCCATATTTGCCCAATGGATTCAATCCGCTCATGGTAAAACTTCATATGGCTTCGATGTACTTTTATCTTCAACAAGCGGCCCGGCGTTCAATGCGGGTCGAAGCATATGGTTGCCAGGTTGGTTAAATGCTGTTAATGAGAATAGTAATTCACTATTCTTAACAATAGGGCCCGGAGACTTCTTGGTTCATCATGCTATTGCTTTAGGTTTACATACAACTACATTGATCTTAGTAAAAGGTGCTTTAGATGCACGTGGTTCCAAATTAATGCCGGATAAAAAGGATTTTGGTTATAGTTTTCCTTGCGACGGTCCGGGACGAGGTGGTACTTGTGAGATTTCGGCTTGGGACGCCTTTTATTTGGCAGTTTTCTGGATGTTAAATACCATTGGATGGGTTACTTTTTATTGGCACTGGAAGCACATCACATTATGGCAGGGTAAGGTTTCACAATTTCATGAATCTTCCACTTATTTGATGGGATGGTTAAGAGATTATCTATGGTTAAACTCTTCACAACTTATCAATGGATATAATCCTTTTGGTATGAATAGTTTATCAGTCTGGGCATGGATGTTCTTATTTGGACATCTTGTTTGGGCTACTGGCTTTATGTTCTGAATTTCCTGGCGCGGATATTGGCAAGAATTGATTGAAACTTTAGCATGGGCTCACGAACGCACACCTTTGGCTAATTTTCTTCGATGGAGAGATAAACCAGTGGCTCTTTCCATTGTGCAAGCAAGATTAGTTGGATTAGCCCACTTTTCTGTAGGTTATATATTGACTTATGCGGCTTTCTTGATTGCCTCTACATCAGGCAAATTTGGTTAATTTTGTATGTGTTGTATCCGCGAAAATCTCATTTCTTTCGATGGAGAAGGAGATCTTCCTTCTTTGATTTCTACATCTAGGATCCGACTTGTATCATTGATACTACTAGGAATTGAATCATTATGGCAAGGAAAAGTTGAATTCAGAGGGAGAAGAAGAGGCAAAAATTGGAACAAAAATCTCATTTGATTCGTCGATCCTTAAAACAAGAAATAAGCAAAGTTCCATCGTTGAGTGAGAAATGGGAAATTCATGGAAAGTGACAATCCCCACCGCGTAATAGTGCACCCACACGTCTTCATCGACGTTGTTTTTTAACCGGAAGACCGAGAGCTAACTATCGAGACTTTGGGCTCTCTGGACACATACTTCGTGAAATGGTTCATGCATGCTTGTTGCCTGGGGCAACAAGATCAAGTTGGTAAGGATTCAAATATCTCTTTCTATTAATTTCTATGATCATAGAGGGACCCCTTTACCATTCTGTATAAATGGACTATTCTATTTGTACAGATATGGTATAGGGGTGCATTCAATCTTTGTTTGTCTATTAGTTCACAGTTCTTCTCTTTATCGCGGGGTAGAGCAGCTTGGTAGCTCGCAAGGCTCATAACCTTGAAGTCACGGGTTCAAATCCTGTCTCCGCAAAATTTTTTTGTCTAAAAAAATTGAGGTTTGATCTTGGTAACTATTAATTAATTACTATATAATATTCGCTTTTTTTCTTTCCAGATGGGAGGAAAAGAAGGGGGGAGGATAGAACCACTATACTATCACGGTCGACTATACTGAAAAATTTCTCCTATTAAATGAAAAACATTAACCCATTATCCTCATCCTGGGCGGATAGCGGGAATCGAACCCGCATCTTCTCCTTGGCAAGGAGAAATTTTACCATTCAACTATATCCGCAT
>NW_026124570.1:0-5000 GCF_025177605.1 Cucumis melo | reverse complement strand
CTCTTTTCCTATTCATATGGTTCTCCTTCTCCTACGTAACGGAGATTCTTTATCAAAAGGACAGATAAGCCCATAAAAAGTGGAAGAACGACAGCAAATAGAAACTACTGGGACGCCCTCCTTTGAAGCTGCCTCTTGCCTTTGCCAATACTGGAAGCTCATTCTCTTCCATGAAGCACCCTTCTTCTTTGGTTATTCAAAGAATTCCATGAAAGAATGAGGCTGAACTCTGAATATAGAGGTTACGGGGACGAACAAGACCTATTCAAGATCGAATACAGCCCCCTATGTCGTCGATCCCCGAGCGAAAGCTCTTTATTCAATGATCTTTGAACCCTGAATTCAATGATCTTTGATCCTATATCAATCAGGATGATGATAATAGGGGAGGTGGAAGGCAGCTGGGTTAGGAGCTAAAGTCGACGAATCCCTCAATTTGGTTTGAGCACATTTCCGTTTTTATGGCATCAAGCAGGAGTTCTTGTTTGATAATTGAATAAAGGGAGACGACTTCGGCTATGGAAGGGAAGTTAGGCTGAAGAGAAAGACAGAGAATTCACCCGCGTTTGGAGTCATAAACATAAGTACGTACACCGGAAAAAGGTGTCAAAGGCGTCTTTACATTTCCCAAACCTTCCCAGGCGAAAAACGCCTGCCGTGACTTTCCGAAACTGACAAGGTGAAAGCCTCTGAGTTTCCTAGAGAGAATGAAGAGGTTAGCTCCTAGCTAGCCAAGAGCTCAAAAAGAAGAAAGTCAAAAACAATGCAAGAGCAGCCCGGTCACATCAGACGATTCATCCTCATATCTTTGTCTCAATCCGGAAGAGGCGAAAGGAAGAACATCCAGCCCCGTCCGGAGGTTATGAAATAACTCGACTCCAAATAGAGGAGAGGGGAGAAGCGAAAGGACTGAATTCTCGAAGGAGCGAAGGAGCGAAAGCGGCTCGACTGAAAGGTTCAGAGCGAAAGCGGCTCGACTGAGGTTAGGAAGGAGAGGAGCGAGACTTTGTTTGGAGGTTCGAAGAAAGTCGACTGATAAGGAGTCAATGAACAAGGGCAGCTCGACTGATAAGGAGAGGAGCCCGACGATTATTATTCAATGAAATAACTCGACTCAAAACAATAGGGTGCGAAGGTACTCGTAGTTTCAGATATAGGAGAGGAGAGGCGAAATCTAATATGAGAATCCTTATCAAAGAATGAGAAAATTCTTTTCGAATTCCACTAATAATTAAGCTACTGAGGCCCAATGAAATATGCGAGGAGTTGAGGGTGTACGTGTATAGTAATCGCGCAAGAAAAGCACCAAGCCGGCGAGTTACATCATCATATTGCTATCCTTAATGAGAATGCTTCCAAACATAACGCGGTAACCAAAATCAGAGAAGCCTTTCCGGAAAGATCAAGCCCTTGTTCATTGAGTTGAGCTGCGTCTCCTTGGAAGAGGGGTGGAAAACCCTCTGGGGGTACGTCACTAAAGAGGACAAGACACCCTATGTCTGGGGCGAGTGCTTAAAGGAGAATCGTACCTACGATGAATAGGTATTCTCTCAGTCCTTGGGTGAAGTTCAGTCAAGCGGGCGGCTTCTCCTTCTATCTAATTATGAGATTCAGACGAAGATGCTCTAACCGCTACGTGGGGTCGGAATAGCAGCTGTTAATGGAATGTGGGATAAAGGGTCCAAAGCCTTTCTTCCAGAACCTTTCTGACCCTAGTTGCTGATATCCCACGCAAGGGTATATCGTCTCCATGAAGATATAGAAATGGGAAAAAGCGATGCTATTTCATCTGGCTTGATAACAGCCAATTCCACTCAAAAAAAGGAAGGGGGAAAGACTTCCAATGGCTAAGCTCGCATGCCTCATCCAAGAGGAGAACTCTCAAGAAGAAGTTCTGATTCTTAGGACTGCAGGGCTTATATACAATAGAAAGAAAAGGGTATAAAAAGGGCATGAAAAAAGAAAAAGGGGAATAGAATTGGATGAGCTTACCATTATCATTAAGACTAGCACTCCAACTAGATAGGCTTTTTCTCGAAATGCAGCGGGAAGAATTCGTCAACCTAACTTCGAACCTGCTTTCCTACATAGAACGAAGCCAGGATTCAAGCCTTAAGCGAGAGACTATTCGCTGGACGGCCAGTAGGGAGTGTAGGAAACGTCCTACAGGAAGGGGGTCTCGAAATTCCCGATAAGAGGACAGGAGATATCATCTTCGCTCATCGGGGAAAGATTGAGAAAGGATATAATTCGCGATCTGGGGGGGACTGAAGGTCATGGTTTTGAAATGAGGTGATCGACTGAATCCAAGTGCTTGGATCTGAGAGTCTCTCTACCTTCCAAAAGAAGATGGAAGTTTCTTCAAGGTGAAATCAAAGTGCTAAAGCACGAACCCCCATTACTGATGGACAATTTGGATCTTTAACATTTGAATTTCTCTGACATTCTACGTTCCCGAAACGGATCCTATCAAATATTTCACATTTTCTATGATCATCTCTATTTTAGGTATTCGGGGAATCCTCCTTAATAGACGAAATATTCCTATTATGTCAATGCCAATTGAATCAATGTTATTAGCTGTGAATTCGAACTTTTTGGTATTTTCCGTTTCTTCGGATGATATGATGGGTCAATCATTTGCTTCATTGGTTCCAACGGTGGCAGCTGCGGAATCCGCTATTGGGTTAGCCATTTTCGTTATTACTTTCCGAGTCCGAGGGACTATTGCAGTAGAATTTCTTAATAGCATTCTAGGTTAAACATCACTCCTAGAGAATTACCAAAATACGAAGTTCGAATCTCCTTAGCACAAGCACTAAGTAAGCAAGCAACCTCTTATGTAGGCGCCAACTCCAAGTTCTTTCTCTTCTTTCTTTTTGAGTTTAGTGAGAGTTCATCAAAAGAATTGTCCAAGATTGCTAGATCGAGCACGCGACGCGCATAGTCTGAAGCATCCAAGATAAGGATGCCTTGGTTGTCTCCTCTTCAAGATTTCGACTACTACTTCCTTGCCTTCCCTTTTCAGAGATCTCCTTGTTCTCTTCCCAGATTTTCCTCCATACCTTCCCTCTTCTTTCTTTGTGGCTTCTTCATCATCTTGTTCCATCCTTCAGGTTCGGTAGGTGTCCGGGCCTCCTCAAAAATCCTGAAGACAAGAATGCTGGCTGCTTTCACATTGTCAGAGATTGAACCGTCTTGCTGAAGTGAAGACTGATCATAAGTGGCAAAACGGAATCCTCATGTCCATAAGCTCTCCTCTCTGAAGTTCTGTCTAATCAGAATAGTTATGAACACCGCCTCAATGAACAAGGGACCAGCTTCTATAAAGAGAGAATGAAAGAAGTTATGAACAACGAGAAATCAATGAACAAGGGAGAGAATGAAAGAAAGAGAGTTATGGCTCGCGTAGTAGGTAAAGGTAAAGGAGGGAGCGGACTCTGAGAATCTTTGATACATTGTTATATGAGTCCGACCGCTAAGTGGGAATATATAGGATGAAAGGAGGCTCAAAGAATGTTCGTCTTTCACCTCCCTTATTCACTGACTTCCTTTAACTGACTGAACTTTCTTCTGGAGGCATCACTCAAATTCTTTGAGCCTTCTTTAGGCTTTCTTCTTCTTCCTATGCTAACTGGAGAGACTTTCTTTCACTTTCTTCTTGTCTTTTATTGAGGCTAGGCGTCGGACGAATTCCACTTTTGTCTTTCCGTCTTTACTAAGTCCTTGGGTTTCATCCATGGTGAGATCTGAAAGGGCGGATTTCTTCATTTACATGTCTGTCCCAGCTCATTTATTTACAAGGTTCAAAGCTCATTGATAAGGGGAAAGGAAGCCTAGGTTATTTGACTCGAGGTCTTATCACAGCGATCCACGCAACTCTTCGATCAAGAGGGTTCACTCTCATCCCCGTCTCTGTTTAGGAGGCCGTTAGTAGCTCGCCAGTAAAGGAATCTGTCCCTTGAACCAGCAAGAAGCTAGAACAAGTAGGGGTGATCGGAACTCCATTGATTCATATATATCATCCGGAATATCCTAACTCAGAATTAGCAAAGAGAGTGAACGTCTCTAGGTAGTTTCTCTATCTCTTTCACTCTTCTCAATCTGGCGCCAAATAGAGCCTGTAGTGCCGGGATAGATAGGTCACCGTCCAGAATCAAGGCCTGGTGGCGGGGCGAACTCTCTCTATGGGGAGCACCTTATGTATTGACTGAATGTACCGGAGAATGAGATCGGTCGGACGAGGACTGTCAAAGGTGTCCTGTGTGGCAAGCTGAATCACCGAGAAGATATAGAATCCTAAGGTCCTTTGGCCTTTCCACTCGGAATGAGAGTAGCCGGATGGAGACATATAGGAGGGAGGGGTAGTATGGTCGTACTGTATTTCAATAAGCGGTCGCCTGCATTCCGAGAAGTTCGTCCTAAGCCGAAGAGATCAAGAACTACCTTCATTCACAACATTTCTTCATTCTCAAGAAGATTGTGAAAGATCTCCTCTTTGGGGAGTTTGGAGCCTAATCTAATCCTCTTGGCTTGGAACCGCATTCAGATCGAAAGCGCCTGCGTGTGGTTGTCCGATGCCTACGACTTTCATTTGTTAGTTCGGTTCGGGATCATCATCTACGTTGTCCCAGTTCTTCTTTCAAGACTGCAACTTCAGAAACAACGGAAAGAGATCCTGAAAAGAGAGACCGCTGGGACGGAGACAGCAACTGCCCTTGAGCCTCTCGCCTTTGCCTCTCTCTCGTGGCTTCGCTACTACACTGCCTTTGCCCTTGATTCTGAGAAAAGCCATCGATAGTCGTCCGGAGGACTTGTTTTTATCCATTTCATTCTTGCGGGACTGATTATTCCACTAAATCCTTGTTATGGTAGGCTTTCCTCTTTAGATATTATGATCTTTTGATGGGTAAAACAAAGGAGCAAAGAATTTGCGGTCAGATAGAGGCGGAGTAGGTTATGAAATAGCTCGACTGTAAGGAGAGGGGAGAAGCGAAACG
>NW_026124569.1:27500-30308 GCF_025177605.1 Cucumis melo | reverse complement strand
TCTTGGCCCAGTGAATATCGCTTATTCTGGTGTTTATCAGTGGTGGTATACAATCGGTTTACGCACTAATGGGGATCTTTATACTGGAGCTCTTTTTCTATTATTTCTTTCTGCGATATCTTTAATAGCGGGTTGGTTACATCTACAACCGAAATGGAAACCGAGCGTTTCCTGGTTTAAAAATGCCGAATCTCGTCTCAATCATCATTTGTCAGGACTATTCGGAGTAAGTTCCTTGGCTTGGACAGGACATTTAGTCCATGTCGCCATTCCTGCATCTAGGGGAGAATCTGTTCGATGGAATAATTTCTTAGATGTATTGCCACATCCCCAAGGATTAGGACCACTTTTTACAGGTCAGTGGAATCTTTATGCTCAAAACCCCGATTCAAATAATCATTTATTTGGTACTTCCGAAGGAGCAGGAACTGCCATTCTAACCCTTCTCGGTGGATTCCATCCGCAAACGCAAAGTTTATGGCTGACTGATATGGCTCATCATCATTTAGCTATTGCATTTATTTTTCTTGTTGCTGGTCATATGTATAGAACTAACTTCGGGATTGGACACAGTATAAAAGATCTTTTAGAAGCACATATTCCGCCGGGGGGACGATTGGGGCGTGGACATAAAGGTCTTTATGACACAATCAATAATTCGCTTCATTTTCAATTAGGTCTTGCTTTAGCCTCTTTAGGGGTTATTACTTCCTTGGTAGCTCAACACATGTACGCTTTACCTGCTTATGCGTTCATAGCACAAGACTTTACTACTCAAGCTGCGTTATATACCCATCACCAATACATAGCAGGATTCATTATGACAGGAGCTTTTGCTCATGGAGCTATATTTTTTATTAGAGATTACAATCCAGAACAGAATGAGGATAATGTATTGGCAAGAATGTTAGACCATAAAGAAGCTATCATATCCCATTTAAGTTGGGCCAGCCTTTTTCTGGGGTTCCATACTTTGGGGCTTTATGTTCATAATGATGTCATGCTTGCTTTTGGTACTCCGGAAAAACAAATCTTAATCGAACCCATATTTGCCCAATGGATTCAATCCGCTCATGGTAAAACTTCATATGGCTTCGATGTACTTTTATCTTCAACAAGCGGCCCGGCGTTCAATGCGGGTCGAAGCATATGGTTGCCAGGTTGGTTAAATGCTGTTAATGAGAATAGTAATTCACTATTCTTAACAATAGGGCCCGGAGACTTCTTGGTTCATCATGCTATTGCTTTAGGTTTACATACAACTACATTGATCTTAGTAAAAGGTGCTTTAGATGCACGTGGTTCCAAATTAATGCCGGATAAAAAGGATTTTGGTTATAGTTTTCCTTGCGACGGTCCGGGACGAGGTGGTACTTGTGATATTTCGGCTTGGGACGCCTTTTATTTGGCAGTTTTCTGGATGTTAAATACCATTGGATGGGTTACTTTTTATTGGCACTGGAAGCACATCACATTATGGCAGGGTAACGTTTCACAATTTAATGAATCTTCCACTTATTTGATGGGATGGTTAAGAGATTATCTATGGTTAAACTCTTCACAACTTATCAATGGATATAATCCTTTTGGTATGAATAGTTTATCAGTCTGGGCATGGATGTTCTTATTTGGACATCTTGTTTGGGCTACTGGCTTTATGTTCTTAATTTCCTGGCGCGGATATTGGCAAGAATTGATTGAAACTTTAGCATGGGCTCACGAACGCACACCTTTGGCTAATTTGATTCGATGGAGAGATAAACCAGTGGCTCTTTCCATTGTGCAAGCAAGATTAGTTGGATTAGCCCACTTTTCTGTAGGTTATATATTTACTTATGCGGCTTTCTTGATTGCCTCTACATCAGGCAAATTTGGTTAATTTTGTATGTGTTGTATCCGCGAAAATATCATTTCTTTCGATGGAGAAGGAGATCTTCCTTCTTATATTTCTACATCTAGGATCCGACTTGTATCATTGATACTACTAGGAATTGAATCATTATGGCAAGGAAAAGTTTAATTCAGAGGGAGAAGAAGAGGCAAAAATTGGAACAAAAATATCATTTGATTCGTCGATCCTTAAAACAAGAAATAAGCAAAGTTCCATCGTTGAGTGAGAAATGGGAAATTCATGGAAAGTTACAATCCCCACCGCGTAATAGTGCACCCACACGTCTTCATCGACGTTGTTTTTTAACCGGAAGACCGAGAGCTAACTATCGAGACTTTGGGCTCTCTGGACACATACTTCGTGAAATGGTTCATGCATGCTTGTTGCCTGGGGCAACAAGATCAAGTTGGTAAGGATTCAAATATCTCTTTCTATTAATTTCTATGATTATAGAGGGACCCCTTTACCATTCTGTATAAATGGACTATTCTATTTGTACAGATATGGTATAGGGGTGCATTCAATCTTTGTTTGTCTATTAGTTCACAGTTCTTCTCTTTATCGCGGGGTAGAGCAGCTTGGTAGCTCGCAAGGCTCATAACCTTGAAGTCACGGGTTCAAATCCTGTCTCCGCAAAATTTTTTTGTCTAAAAAAATTGAGGTTTGATCTTGGTAACTATTAATTAATTACTATATAATATTCGCTTTTTTTCTTTCCAGATGGGAGGAAAAGAAGGGGGGAGGATAGAACCACTATACTATCACGGTCGACTATACTTAAAAATTTATCCTATTAAATGAAAAACATTAACCCATTATCCTCATCCTGGGCGGATAGCGGGAATCGAACCCGCATCTTCTCCTTGGCAAGGAGAAATTTTACCATTCAACTATATCCGCATTTTTTTTTATCTGCA
>NW_026124569.1:17500-22500 GCF_025177605.1 Cucumis melo | reverse complement strand
TTATTATAAATTATAAATAATAAGATATGTACATAAATATATCTTATCTACATAGTCGCTCATTGAGTAACGAAAAATTGGATTTATCTAATGAGTATAGGTAAAATAGTTTTTTGATATTGGATTTGATCAATGCAATGAATTGTTTCATCATACGACCGATCCCTAATTAAATTGATGAGCCCCATCCTAACGAAATGAATTTGATTCATACATGTACACACACGAATTGAACATAGATACATTCACCGAATCATTGATAAAGCAATTCTATTTGGCGAGAAAAAAATTTTCAATAACTTGTTGATCCCTATCCCCAGATTTCAAAATTTATCGTTTTTTAATTTCTTGGCTTAGTGTGAGATCGAAATATACCTAACCTAATCTTAACAATGAGTGAATCAATGAGTGAAAGTATGAGAAATGGAGTTTAATCCTGTTTATAGCATATGGCAGACCAATTCCCGAAGGGTACTAGCCTTCGTATTATTTAAATAAAAAAAGAATAAAATAAAAAAAGAATATTTTTTTTTCTAATATTTATTATTTTTGTTTATTTTAGAGGTTTCCTCTAATCACTACTAATCACTATTTTCATTTGATATTCTATAATATAAGTAATATAACTATATATTCCAATTTGCAAATTTATGTATATTATTTAAATGAAATAAATAAAAAAAAATGCAATTTAAAATAAAATAATTTCTATATAGAATTATATGGGGAATGGTGATTAGAATGAACGATTCATAAATAGAAATCACAAATAAAAAAATTTCGATGGAATAATGAAAGAAAGAAAAATACGTCGAATTGCATCATATTAGTCCATTATATTTATTTTATATTGACAATTTCAAAAAACTATTCATACTATGATCATAGTATGATGGCAGTCGGGCAAGTATGCCCCCATCGTCTAGTGGTCCAGGACATCTCTCTTTCAAGGAGGCAGCGGGGATTCGACTTCCCCTGGGGGTAGGGTACTACGAAAGGAAGTTGATCATGGATTATCAACAAGCTTGGAATTGATTCTTCCCGGGTCGATGCCCGAGCGGTTAATGGGGACGGACTGTAAATTCGTTGGCAATATGTCTACGCTGGTTCAAATCCAGCTCGGCCCAATATATCGCGTATCCACCATAAAATGATATAACCTATTTGTCCTTCTACAGAAATACTTGACTTGATATGAAAGAATAAAAAAAAAAACTCTTTTTTTATTCATTGACAGATTGATAATCAATCAATTTTACAATAACGAAAAAATAAATATTAATCCATGCTTCTCACACTAAAGTCCATGTCTCCGCGCATATCAATCTATTACTTTATTACTCGCGTCTCTGTCTGGTAGAATATGACAATTCGAATCAAAAATCTACATAGAAAGGTTTGAAGGAAATTAAATCAACAACATATGTTGTACACTTTATTTCCCTGGGATTGTAGTTCAATTGGTCAGAGCACCGCCCTGTCAAGGCGGAAGCTGCGGGTTCGAGTCCCGTCAGTCCCGATGGATCCAAATCCAATAAAAAAAAAATACATCAATTAATCTCTTCCTTTCCTGTGAAAGAGAGAACAAATAACATAACTGAATTTTATTCCAAACGGGATCTCTCTTATTTTTTTTCCACATTTTTCAACAAAAAAATATGGGAATTTTGATTTCTTCAACGAGTACTAATTGATGGGAGAAAGACATATGTGCCATATGTGAATTACCACAATTATTGGTAGCATCATATTCAGGATTCGAAGGCGTACTGGGTCTAGTTGATTACGCCCGATTTTTCTAATGAAATAGAGTACTATACGTTTCCGGAAAGCACATACATAAAGGGAATTTGGACGATACAAAATAAAGTTTACATAGTAAACTTTGATCTAATTTTTCGTCTGAAAGCAAAATATATCCGTTCTGGCTCCGATTTTTTGTAACCTCAATTAGTAAATTCAATTACTAATTTGAATTTGAAATAATCTATCTTATTAAAATTTAACACTTAACTTTTGATATATACGTCCCACTACTAATTCAAGGAAAGAGGATATTAATACAAACAAGGATCCCATCTATCTCTCTTAGTGAGGTAATTAAGAATTTTTGAAAGTTTAAGTTTCGTTTTTATTTCTTTTTTTTAAGAAGATTTTATAAGTACAAAAAAAGGAAGGAGTTTAGTTCGAACCTACCTCCTTTTCCTTTTTTGAATTTCGCTGCTATTCTTTGCTTGAGTTTGTTTATAAACAATGTAAGGGTAAAGGTAGTCTGATGAGACTTCATCAGATGATTGCATTGAATAAGAGGGCAGTAGATTATAGAAAAGAAAGAATGCAAAAAATTATAAATAAAAAAAAGTAACGAAATTCTTGATTGCATCAGGAATCCCATTTTGTTTAAATTCGGTATGGATAAAAGATCTTCCTATGTTATACTATTCAATTCTCGACGATGAATCGATTTGATAGCTCCGATATTGTTATTCATGATATTTTAATACGATTCGATATCATCGAGATGCAACGCATCCCCTTGAATTTACAAGCGAAACATTTATCATCTCTATGGGATTAAATCCCGAGTTATTGCGAATAAAAAATGAAACGATGATATTATGGAAGTAAATATTCTCGCATTTATTGCTACTGCACTGTTCATTCTAGTTCCGACCGCCTTTTTACTTATAATATACGTAAAAACAATCAGTCAAAGTGATTAATTTGAATTAACCTTGACGTTTTAGTTCTTATCAATGATTGAAGATAAGAAAAATGAAAAGCATTAAAATTTCGCGTCTTAAATGAAATTGGCGGACTAGAATTATCAGTATTCTACGAGAGAAGTATTCGATAAGATCCGATAGTATGGTAGAAAGAAATATATGAATCCTTCTACCATACTATCTATTATTGTTATTGAAGTGTATAAATATAAAATTGTACTCTATAAAAATAGAGGTTGAATATCGATCAATTTGAATATAGATGAATATACAATATATATCTTTCTATTTATATATAGATATCATATCAATTACATATATGTAATATTAATCTAATATACATAGTGGCCCAATTCTATTTCTTTGCTTCATAATTCATGTTGATTAGAATGAATCTGAAATCAAATAATCGAAAGGCCACTAATTTTTTTTTAGCATTCGAAAGAAGTAATTGATTGAGCAGTTGACAGATGATCCAGGAGTTCGGTTCCATGGGAACTTTTTATCTTCGGATTTCGAAAAGAATTAGCAAACCCCATTTTTATTTAACGTTTGAAGCATGATATGAAATGAGTTCCCTAAAACAAGAAAAAATCCTATTTTGAAAATAACTAAAATACTAATAATAATAAATAAAAGAAGTGGTAAGCACGTAATATGTGGGTGGCTACCCCGAGGTACTATCTTATTATGAGGTAGTATATTATTATGCGTAGTATCTCATTGGACAACCACTATGTCTATGTTCTTTCGTGTTGAAAGTATGGATCCACTTAAAAACTTATAATCCGAACTCTTTTTTTTTTTACTTTTCAAAATAAAAGAAAAAAAGTTTTGCAGAACGATCTATAAAATAAACCAAAAACAATACAGTTTTATTTTTCAATTAGTAGTACTTCTAGAGTCCACTTCTTCCCCATACTACGAGGGAAAGAGAAAATGTAAAGACTACCATTAAAGCAGCCCAAGCGAGACTTACCATATCCATGTGAATTATGTCCCCTATCTCTATGAATATAAAAGAATTATTCCATTATTGCTCACTAATAATTATTATTCACTAATAATAGTGGAATCACTAGCGCATAGTCAAAAAGAGATTCGGGCACAACACCATTGATGAAACAATACAAAAAATCGAATTATCCCAAGTTATTATATGATTTCTAGTATAATCGAAAAAATTCAGTACAAATAAATAAAAGAGGCAGAAAAACTCTTGGAAGTATCAAAAGAATGTTAGTAACATGTAGGAATAATAAGACCTAGTCTTTCTTTTGTTGTCCTGCATTTCATTACATTAAGTAAAAAGTCTCAAAATAGAGAATCAAGATAGTATCTATCACATAACCCTACTATTATTCCTTTCTCATTTGATCTAATCTTTACTGTCCCCCCCGATTGTTTCATAGAGACAATCGGAAGATGGGATGGCCTATTACATGCGTGGTTAGAGCTTATCGAAAAGAAATAAGTTCTTTTTTTAAGATTAAAATAAAAAAAAAAGCCAATTATTCATTCAATATAATATTGATTGAATGCTCGAGTACTCAGATACTTTCATGAGTCCGTATATCAAGTATCTTCCTCCTTTCCGTAAGGAAAAATGAAATTATATTCCCTAATTCAAGACCCAATGAGTAGACACTACATTAGTAGTCGAAGGGCTATCATCTCAAGATTTAACGATTATTTTTCATTACTCTACTAAATTCTGGAAACGAAACCTATACGCAAGGATTTATAACATTTTAGAGAACCCCAACGATGCTTAGAATCAAGCAAATCTAAAGATGCTTTTCTTCTAAAAAAAATGATAAAGTTATATCAGCAAAACAGAAGAGGGTATTTTGATTCTTTTGTTTGTTGCTGAGGCGACACCCGGATTTGAACTGGGGAAAAAGGGATTTGCAGTCCCCCGCCTTACCGCTCGGCCATGCCGCCAAAACGATACAAAATATTGGATTGGCTCTATCTCTTAGATAGATAGTATCTTACAACACACAATATCTAAAACGAAAAACCGCAAAACTTTGCTTTTTCTATTGAAAAAAAAATGTGGATTTTCATTCACAAAAGCAAAAAATCAGGACAAATGGGAACCGTTAACTTTAACTATTGACTGTGAATTCATAAATGATTCTTGGATTGAAATTGCAAATTCGGTTTCCCTAATGATATAAGAAAACAATCCAAAAATGGATACCTTACCTAAATAAATAAAAATTGATAGATAACTAATCATTACTAATCCATCCGTATTGATTCGTTTCC
>NW_026124569.1:2500-12500 GCF_025177605.1 Cucumis melo | reverse complement strand
TGTTGTAATTGATATATTGAATATTGATATATTGAATAAAGAACTTAGAAAATTGAAATAAAAAAGCAAAAGAATCAATGTAATGTTCTTTGGTCTTAATTGAGAACTTGAGTAAAGAGTAGTTGGGGGGTTTTATTTTATAGAATTTGAAAGCGGGAATCCCTTTATTTGATGTAACTACTTGAGCCGGATGAAAAGAAACTTTCACGTCCGATTTTGAAAGGGGGAGATCCTATAGTATCCTATCCAAATTTTTCTTTTGCTAGGCCTATAGCTAAAAAACCTACTTTCTTACGATTACGGGGTTCATTCGAATATGAAATCCAATCCTGGAAATACAGCATCCCACTTTTTTTTACTACCCAAGGCTTCGATACATTTCGAAATCGAGAAATTTCTACTGGAGCAGGGGCTATACGAGAACAATTAGCCGATCTGGATTTGCGACTTATTATAGATTATTCGTTGGTAGAATGGAAAGAATTAGGCGAAGAAGGACCCGCAGGTAATGAATGGGAAGATCGAAAAGTTGGAAGAAGAAAGGATTTTTTGGTTAGACGTATGGAATTAGCTAAGCATTTTATTCGAACAAATATAGAACCCGAATGGATGGTTTTATGTCTATTACCTGTTCTTCCTCCCGAGTTGAGACCGATCATTCAGATAGATGGGGGTAAACTAATGAGCTCGGATATTAATGAACTCTATAGAAGAGTTATATATCGGAACAATACTCTTATTGATCTATTAACAACAAGTAGATCTACGCCAGGAGAATTAGTAATGTGTCAGGAGAAATTGGTACAAGAAGCCGTGGATACACTTCTTGATAATGGAATCCGCGGACAACCAATGAGGGATGGCCATAATAAGGTTTACAAGTCGTTTTCCGATGTAATTGAAGGCAAAGAGGGAAGATTTCGGGAGACTCTGCTTGGCAAACGGGTCGATTATTCAGGACGTTCTGTGATTGTTGTAGGGCCTTCACTTTCATTACATCGATGTGGATTGCCTCGCGAAATCGCAATAGAGCTTTTCCAGACATTTTTAATTCGTGGTCTAATTCGACAACATTTTGCTTCGAACATAGGAGTTGCTAAGAGTAAAATTCGGGAAAAAGAACCCATTGTATGGGAAATACTTCAGGAAGTTATGCAGGGGCATCCCGTATTGCTAAATAGAGCGCCTACTCTGCATAGATTAGGCATCCAGGCCTTCCAACCTATTTTAGTGGAAGGACGTGCTATTTGTTTACATCCATTAGTTTGTAAGGGATTCAATGCAGACTTTGATGGGGATCAAATGGCTGTTCATGTACCTTTATCTTTGGAGGCTCAAGCAGAGGCGCGTTTACTTATGTTTTCTCATATGAATCTCCTGTCTTCAGCTATTGGGGATCCCATTTCTGTACCAACTCAAGATATGCTTATTGGACTCTATGTATTAACGAGCGGGAATCGCCGAGGTATTTGTGCAAATCGGTATAATCCATCTAATCGCAAAAATCATAAAAATGCAAAAATTTACAATAATAACTATAAATATACGAAAGAACCCTTTTTTTGTAATTCCTATGATGCAATTGGAGCTTATCGCCAGAAAAGGATCAATTTAGATAGTCCTTTGTGGCTCCGATGGCGACTAGATCAACGCGTTATTGCTTCAAGAGAAGCCCCTATCGAAGTTCACTATGAATCTTTGGGTACCCATCATGAGATTTATGGGTACTATCTAATAGTAAAAAGTATAAAAAAAGAAATTCTTTGTATATACATTCGAACCACTGTTGGTCATATTTCTCTTTATCGAGAAATCGAAGAGGCTATACAAGGATTTTGCCGGGCCTGCTCATATGGTACCTAATCCTCTGGTATCTCACTCAGCTAAGTAATTATATGACACCGGTATGAATTTTGTTCTCTCCGGTTCAACTAGGACCATAGGTCCTGAATTTCTACGCGAATCAAGATCGAGAAAAGGAAGTTTTCTAATCATTAACTCAAACCTATTGTCGAACCCCACTCAGCGTAATATGGAGGTACTTATGGCGGAACGGGCCGATCTGGTCTTTCACAATAAAGTGATAGATGGAACTGCCATTAAACGACTTATTAGCAGATTAATAGATCACTTCGGAATGGCATATACATCACACATCCTGGATCAACTAAAGACTCTGGGGTTCCAGCAGGCCACTGCTACATCCATTTCATTAGGAATTGATGATCTTTTAACAATCCCTTCTAAGGGATGGCTAGTCCAAGATGCTGAACAACAAAGTTTGATTTTGGAAAAACACCATCATTATGGAAACGTACACGCAGTAGAAAAATTACGCCAGTCCATTGAGATATGGTATGCTACAAGTGAATATTTGCGACAAGAAATGAATCCTAATTTTAGGATGACTGACCCTTTTAATCCAGTCCATATAATGTCTTTTTCGGGAGCTCGAGGAAATGCATCTCAAGTACACCAATTAGTAGGTATGAGAGGATTAATGTCAGATCCACAAGGACAAATGATTGATTTACCCATTCAAAGCAATTTACGTGAGGGGCTGTCCTTAACGGAATATATAATTTCTTGCTACGGAGCGCGGAAAGGAGTTGTGGATACTGCTGTACGAACATCGGATGCTGGATATCTTACACGTAGACTTGTTGAAGTAGTTCAACACATTGTTGTACGTAGAACCGATTGTGGAACCATCCGAGGGATTTTAGTGAGTCCTGGAAATAGGATGATTCCGGAAAGAATTTTTATCCAAACATTAATTGGTCGTGTATTAGCGGACGATATATATATGGGCCCGCGATGCATTGGTGTTCGAAATCAAGATATTGGTATTGGACTTATTAATCGATTCATAACCTTTCAAACCCAACCAATATCTATTCGGACTCCCTTTACTTGTAGGAGTACATCTTGGATCTGCCGATTATGTTATGGACGAAGTCCTACTCACGGGGACCTGGTAGAATTGGGAGAAGCCGTAGGTATTATTGCGGGTCAATCTATTGGAGAACCGGGTACTCAACTAACATTAAGAACTTTTCATACCGGCGGAGTATTCACAGGGGGGACTGCAGAACATATACGAGCTTCTTCTAATGGCAAAATCAAATTCAATGAGAATTTGGTTCATCCCACACGTACACGCCATGGGCATCCTGCTTTTTTATGTTATATAGACTTGTATGTAACTATTGAGAGTGAGGATATTATACATAACGTCACTATTCCACCAAAAAGTTTACTTTTAGTTCAAAATGATCAATATGTAGAATCAGAACAAGTGATTGCTGAGATTCGCGCGGGAACATACACTCTTAATTTAAAAGAGAGAGTTCGAAAACATATTTATTCTGACTCAGAGGGAGAAATGCATTGGAGTACCGACGTGTACCATGCACCCGAATTTACATATAGTAATGTCCATCTCTTACCAAAAACAAGTCATTTATGGATATTATCAGGAGGTTCGTGCGGATGCAGTGTAGTCCCTTTTTCACTCTACAAGGATCAAGATCAAATTAACGTTCATTCTCTTTGTGTCGAAAGAAGATATATTTCTAGCCTTTCAGTAAATAATGATAAAGTGGGACAAAAATTTTATGGTCCGGATCTCTCTGGTAAAAACGAAAGCGGAATTCCTGATTATTCAGAACTTAATCCAATCCTATGTACGGGTCAATCTAATCTCACATATCCTGCTATTTTCCACGGTAATTCTGATTTATTGGCAAAGAGGCGAAGAAATGGATTCATCATTCAATTTGAATCACTTCAAGAACGAGAAAAAGAACTACGACCCCCTTCCGGTATTTCGATTGAAATACCCATAAATGGTCTTTTTCGTAGAAATAGTATTCTTGCTTTTTTCGATGATCCTCAATACAGAAGAAATAGTTCAGGAATTACTAAATATGGGACTATAGGGGTGCATTCAATCCTCAAAAAAGAGGATTTGATTGAGTATCGAGGAGTCAAAGACTTTAAGCCAAAATACCAAATGCAAATGAAAGTGGATCGATTTTTTTTCATTCCCGAGGAAGTGCATATTTTACCAGAATCTTCTTCCATAATGGTACGGAACAATAGTATCATTGGAGTAGCTACACGACTAACTTTAAGTATAAGAAGCCGAGTAGGTGGATTGGTCCGAGTGGAGAAAAAAAAAAAAAGGATTGAACTCAAAATATTTTCTGGAGATATACATTTTCCTGGAGAGATGGATAAGATATCCCGACACAATGGCATCTTGATACCACCAGAAAGAGTAAAAAAAAATTCTAAGAAATCAAAAAAATCGAAAAATTGGATTTATGTCCAGTGGATCACACCTACCAAGAAAAAGTATTTTGTTTTTGTTCGACCTGTAATCATATATGAACTAGCCGACGGTATCAATTTAGTAAAACTTTTCCCACAGGATCTATTGCAAGAAAGGGATAATCTGGAGCTTAGAGTTGTCAATTATATACTTTATGGAAATGGAAAACCAATTCGGGGAATTTCTGGCACAAGCATTCAATTAGTTCGGACTTGTTTATTGTTGAATTGGGACCGAGACAAAAAAAGCTCTTCTATCGAAGACGCGCGCGCTTCCTTTGTTGAAGTAAGTACAAATGGTCTGGTTCGAAATTTCCTACGAATAGACTTAGGGAAATCCGATACTGCGTATATGAGAAAAAGGAAAGATCCGTCAGGTTCAGGATTGATCTTTAATAATGAGTCAGATCGCACGAATATCAATCCATTTTTTTTCTATTTATTCCAAGACAAGGGTTCCACAATCTCCGAGTCAAAATCAAGGAACTATTCGTACGTTGTTCAATAGAAATAAGGAACGCCAATCTTTGATAATTTTGTCAGCATCGAATTGTTTGCAAATGGATCTATTCAACGATGTAAAAGATTATAATGTCATAAAAGAATCAAGTAAAAAGGATCCTCTAATTTCAATTAGGAATTCGTTAGGACCTTTAGGGGCGGCCCCCTCAAATTGTGAATTTTTATTCATTTTATGACTTAATAACTCATAATCCGATCTCCCTAACTAAATATTTGCAACTTGACAATTTAAAACAGACTTTTCAAGTACTTAAATATTATTTAATGGATGAAAACGGGGGGATTTTCAATTCCGATCCATGCAGTAACATCGTTTTCAATACATTTAATTTGAATTGGCATTTTCTGCATCATAATTATCACAATAATTATTGTGAAGAAACACCTACAAGAACAAGAATTAGTCTTGGACATTTTTTTTTTGAAAATGTATGTATAGCCAAAAATAGACCACACCTAAAATCGGGTCAAATTATAATTGTTGAAGTTGATTCTGTAGTAATAAGATTAGCTAAGCCTTATTTGGCCACTTCAGGAGCAACTGTTCATCGCCATTATGGCGAAATGCTTTACGAAGGAGATACTTTAGTTACATTTATATATGAAAAATCACGATCTGGTGATATAACGCAGGGTCTTCCAAAAGTCGAACAAGTATTAGAAGTGCGTTCGATTGATTCAATATCGATGAGCCTAGAAAAGAGAATTGAGGGTTGGAACGAGCGTATAACAAGAATTCTTGGAATTCCTTGGGGATTTTTGATTGGTTCTGAACTAACGATAGTGCAAAGTCGTATCTCTTTGGTTAATAAGATCCAAAAGGTTTATCGATCCCAGGGGGTGGAGATCCATAATAGACATATCGAAATTATTGTACGTCAAATAACATCAAAAGTCTTGGTTTCAGAAGATGGAATGTCTAATGTTTTTTCACCTGGAGAACTCATTGGGTTGTTACGAGCGGAACGAACAGGGCGTGCTTTGGAAGAAGCGATCTGTTACCGAGCCGTATTATTGGGAATAACGAAAGCATCTCTAAATACTCAAAGTTTCATATCGGAAGCAAGTTTTCAAGAAACTGCTCGAGTTTTAGCAAAAGCCGCCCTCCGAGGTCGTATCGATTGGTTGAGAGGTTTGAAAGAGAACGTTGTTCTAGGAGGAATGATACCAGTTGGTACCGGATTCAGAGAATTAGCGCACCGTTCGAGGCAACATAACAATATTCCTTTAGAACCCCCCCCAAAAAAAAATTTTCGAGGGGGAAATGAGAGATATTTTGTTCCACCACAAAGAATTATTTGATTTTTTCATTTCAACGAATTTACATGATACATCAGAACAAGCATTTCTAGGATTTAATGATTCATAAAAGTGGAGTCATCCTGTTAACTAGCCGCGTTAATTTGGTAATAAGATAATAACGAATAGAAAAAAATTAATGGCTTGGATTGTGTATCAACAGTCAATCCCCGGTCGAGGTAGAGGATAAGGTTCCATGGGAACAATTATTTATTTCTATTTCAGCTCGTCTCTTTTTTTAAGAAAAAAAAGCGAGGAAGTGGGGGGAGAAATGACAAGAAGATATTGGAACATCCATTTGGGAGAGATGATGGAGGCAGGAGTTCATTTTGGTCATGGTACTAGGAAATGGAATCCTAGAATGGCACCTTATATCTCTGCAAAACGTAAAGGTATTCATATTATAAATCTTACTCAAACTGCTCGTTTTTTATCAGAAGCTTGTGATTTAGTTTTTGATGCAGCAACTAGGGGCAAACAATTCTTAATTGTTGGTACCAAAAATAAAGCAGCGGATTCAGTAGCCCGGGCTGCAACAAGGACTCGGTGTCATTATGTTAATAAAAAATGGCTCGGGGGGATGTTAACAAATTGGTCTACTACAGAAACGAGACTTCATAAGTTCAGGGACTTGAGAACGGAACAAAAGACGGGGGGACTCAACCGTCTTCCGAAAAGGGATGCCGCTATGTTGAAGAGACAATTATCTCACTTGCAAACATATCTGGGCGGGATTAAATATATGACGGGGTTACCCGATATTGTAATAATCGTTGATCAACAAGAAGAATATCGGGCTCTTCAAGAATGTATCACGTTGGGAATTCCAACTATTTGTTTAATTGATACAAATTGTGACCCCGATCTCGCAGATATTTCGATTCCAGCGAATGATGATGCTATAGCTTCAATCCGATTAATTCTTAACAAATTAGTATTTGCAATTTCGGAGGGTCGTTCTAGCTCTATACGAAATTCTTGATTAATAATAAGATAAATCAATTTTGGGGGGAACTCCATAGATTTCGGGAATTGGTTACTATTCCCGAATCGCACAAAAGAGATAAAAAAAAACTAGGGATATTGTAATGTAATAAATTGGTATCAAAAATAGACAACTCAAGGCAAGTAAAAAAAAAGACAGTCGAATCAAAATAATTTGTTTTACAGTTCTATTTCTTTCAGAGGGCAATATGAATATTCTATTATGTTCTATCAACACACAAAAAGGGTTATACGATATATCTGGTGTGGAAGTCGGCCAACACTTGTATTGGCAAATAGGAGGTTTCCAAGTCCATGCCCAAGTACTTATTACTTCTTGGGTTGTAATTGCTATCTTATTAGGTTCAGCCATTATAGCTGTTCGTAATCCACAAACCATTCCTACTGACGGTCAGAATTTCTTCGAATATGTCCTTGAATTCATTCGAGACGTGAGCAAAACTCAGATTGGCGAAGAATATGGTCCATGGGTTCCCTTTATTGGAACTATGTTTCTATTTATTTTTGTTTCGAATTGGTCAGGAGCTCTTTTACCTTGGAAAATCATACAGTTACCTCACGGAGAGTTAGCCGCACCCACAAATGATATAAATACTACTGTTGCTTTAGCTTTACTCACATCAGTAGCATATTTTTTATGCGGGTCTTAGCAAAAAAGGATTAAGTTATTTCGGTAAATACATTCAACCAACTCCAATCCTTTTACCCATTAACATCTTAGAAGATTTCACAAAACCCTTATCACTTAGTTTTCGACTTTTCGGAAATATATTAGCTGATGAATTAGTAGTTGTTGTTCTTGTTTCTTTAGTACCTTTAGTAGTTCCTATACCTGTTATGTTCCTTGGATTATTTACAAGTGGTATTCAAGCTCTTATTTTTGCAACTTTAGCTGCAGCTTATATAGGCGAATCCATGGAGGGTCATCATTGATTAGTTTTCTAAATACTCTTTTTTTTAGCTTAGACCAAGGCAATGTATACATGGCTCAAGATAATCTACTTAGGGAACATAAATATACAAATAATCAAAAAATAAGGAAGGTATATACTATCTAGGGAGTAAGACTAGAAAGATTACGATATTCGGGAATTAAAAAAAAAGGAAAGAGATCTAAAAGATCTTTTTCCTCTCAACGATTGAACAAAAAAAAATTACATGAACTTAGATTAATAAAATATTGATATTTCTATGCAAGGATTTGGACTAATGAATTCGTTCATTTAGATTGATTGTCTCCATGTGGGATAATTCTAAAAAGAAAGGGTTTCCAAAAAACGAGAAAAAAGGATTGGGTAGGGTAGAGTAGAGGAGAGTGGAGTCAACTAGATGTATTGAATCGAATTGCTATAAGACCAACCCTTGTGGATATTTCGAAGAATGATTCTCAAATTCGATGGAATCCAAGATATGAATAATTGGTTTACGTTAGGTAAGAAACACATGTATATGTTATATTAGATATTAACTAGTTATATAGGAACTAAAGATATATCTAATCCGCCCTACTACTGTGAATTTAGATAGGGCTTACAATGGAAGTCCTTCTGTTTCGGCTGTAATGTAATTTTGAATTCAATATTGAATGAATAGAGAGATTAAATCAAGAAAAACAATGAAGAATTCAAAGAATGCTTTAAAAGAAATGGAAGAACAAAAGTCGTATGGATTCACAAAAACTACGTGGATGGATAGGAACTAAAAAAGAGAGATTGAAGTAGTTTGGACGATTCAATAATATTATTACTTCAATTCGTAATTTTTAGTTGGATAAATCTTAGTGATGGAATAATAAGTTATAATTCATTGGTTGATTGTATCATTAACCATTTCTTTCTTTTGGTGTGAGGAACTTATCATGAATCCACTGATTTCTGCCGCTTCCGTTATTGCTGCTGGGTTGGCCGTCGGGCTTGCTTCTATTGGACCTGGGATTGGTCAAGGTACTGCTGCGGGCCAAGCTGTAGAAGGGATCGCGAGACAACCCGAGGCGGAGGGAAAAATCCGAGGTACTTTATTGCTTAGTCTGGCTTTTATGGAAGCTTTAACAATTTATGGACTAGTTGTAGCATTAGCACTTTTATTTGCGAATCCTTTTGTTTAATCCTAAAAAAATTACGTATTTTTTTTCGTATTTTATTTACTTGGACTTGCTGCTCTTGCTTTTTCGAATTATACGAAGCTTTCACTCCTACAATTACTTATTCGTTGGGACAATAACCTATGGGAAGGATTGATTTGAGGATGAGGCATTAGCATACTGACTCGCCTTCTTCCTTCCCTTTCTTAGTCCAATCTCGAATGGAACTTTTTTTTTAGGATTCTTACAACATATTTTTTACTCTATTTCGAATAGAAATAGGAAATTAATAAAATAAAAAAAAATAGAAAGAAATAGATAATTAGTTTTATCTATAAAAGGAGATCATATGAAAAATGTAACCGATTCTTTCATTTCTTTGGGTTACTGGCCATCCGCCGAGAGTTTCGGATTTAATACCGATATTTTAGCAACAAATCCAATAAATCTAAGCGTAGTGCTTGGTGTATTGATTTTTTTGGAAAGGGAGTGTGTGCGAGTTGTTTATTTCAAGAATAAGTTGGATACAACCAACTGTACTTTTCTAGTTATAACTACGAAAAAGGTGCATGATCCCGCGAATTACTTCTGACAAAATGAAGAAATCATATTGAAGAACCATAGCATTTCGTGATTCATTGGTAAATCAACTTTGATTCTCTATCAACCAATAATGTGGGACTATTAACATGGTTAAAACGTTTGAAGTCCAGACGTAGCATGGTACTCTTTCTACTACTATGTTAATACATAGTTAAT
>NW_026124568.1:17500-24981 GCF_025177605.1 Cucumis melo | reverse complement strand
GGGAATGGAGTTACTTTTCTGGTTTGTACAAGTATTTTTGTTTCACTAATGACTACTATTGTAGATACGTCATGGTATGGGATTATTTGGACTACAAGATCAAATCAGATTCTAGAGCAAGATTTAATAAGTAATAGTCAACAAATTGGAATTTATTTATCAACATATTTTTTTCTTCCATTTGAACTCATTTCGATCATTCTTTTAGCTGCTTTGATCGGCGCAATTTCCGTGGCTCGCCAGTAATAAATCTTTAGTTAGAAATAGCATAATTTAAACTTTGTTGTATGTTATCACACACATTCCCCTTCAATTCTATTTGAAGATTTTTTGGTCTAAACTCAAAATTCTTTTATTCGATCGATTACGAATATATTCTCTTGTTCTGTACTTTTTTTTTGTCAATTGAATTGAATCTATTACATTTTTGTTCATATTGAAATGAATCGGAATTGATAAGGAGTTGGTCAATCATGCTCGAACATGTACTTATTATAAGTGCCTATTTATTTTCTATCGGTATCTATGGATTGATCACAAGCCGAAATATGGTTAGGGCCCTTATGTGTCTTGAGCTTATACTGAATGCAGTTAATATGAATTTCGTAACATTTTCTGATTTTTTTGATAGTCGCCAATTAAAAGGGAATATTTTCTCAATTTTTGTTATAGCTATTGCAGCCGCTGAAGCAGCTATTGGCCCAGCTATTCTTTCGTCAATTTATCGTAACAGAAAATCCACTCGTATCAATCAATCGAATTTGTTGAATAAGTAATATTTATTTATGAGATAAATTATGATATTCATCAAGTAAAATTATATGTATCATACGTAATCCATGATAATGTTTGCGAAAACGTAAAAAATCAAAGTATCTTGGCCCTATCGCATGAGTTAATCTGAAAGTAGATTGATTATCAAAATTCTGATAAATTATTGACTCATCTGGTATCTAAATATATAATTCATTTACAAATTTACTCGATCGAAAATTTATAGTCTTAAAAAAAAATTATAGATCCAATGTCACATTCAGTAAAGATTTATGATACATGTATAGGGTGTACTCAATGTGTCCGAGCTTGCCCCACAGATGTATTAGAAATGATACCTTGGGGCGGGATGTAAAGCTAAGCAAATAGCTTCGGCTCCACGAACGGAAGACTGTGTTGGTTGTAAGAGATGTGAATCTGCCTGTCCGACAGATTTTTTGAGTGTTCGCGTTTATTTATGGCATGAAACAACTCGAAGCATGGGTCTAGCTTATTGATACGTTCTCTAAAAGCCCCCTTGAATACATTTGATTTCTTTTTTACCGACAAAAACTCGTGCTCGAAAATAAATATACATATATATATTTTTTTTTATTTTATTTTCGAACATGGGTTTTTTTAGTCCAAGTGTATCTTGTTTTTACTACGAATTATTTTCCTTGGTTAACAACAGTTGTAGTTTTTCCAATATTTGCGGGTTTATTACTTTTCTTTTTCCCTCATAGAGGAAATAAAGTAATGAGATGGTATACTATATGTATCTGTGTACTCGAGCTGCTTCTAACAACCTATGCGTTTTGTTATCATTTCGAATTAGACGATCCATTAATCCAATTGATGGAGGATTATAAATGGATCCCTTTTTTGGATTTTTACTGGAGATTGGGAATCGATGGACTTTCCATAGGACCCATTTTACTGACGGGGTTTATCACCACTTTAGCTACTTTAGCGGCTTGGCCAGTTACTCGAGATTCCCGATTATTCCATTTTCTAATGTTAGCAATGTATAGTGGTCAAATAGGATCATTTTCTGCTCGAGACCTCTTACTCTTTTTTATCATGTGGGAGTTAGAATTAATTCCCGTTTATCTACTTCTATCGATGTGGGGCGGAAAGAAACGGTTGTATTCAGCTACAAAGTTTATTTTGTACACTGCGGGAGGTTCCATTTTTTTGTTAATGGGAGTTCTGGGTATCGGTTTATATGGTTCTAATGAACCAACTTTAAATTTTGAAACATCAGCTAATCAATCGTATCCTATAGCACTAGAAATACTATTCTATATCGGATTTCTTATTGCTTTTGCTGTCAAATCACCGATTATACCCTTACATACATGGTTACCAGATACCCACGGAGAGGCACATTACAGTACTTGTATGCTTCTAGCCGGAATCTTATTAAAAATGGGAGCATATGGATTGGTTCGGATCAATATGGAATTATTACCCCACGCCCATTCTATCTTTTCACCCTGGTTGATCATATTAGGCATAATTCAAATAATCTATGCAGCTTCAACATCTTCGGGTCAACGCAATTTAAAAAAAAGAATAGCTTATTCCTCCGTCTCTCATATGGGTTTCATAATTATAGGAATTGGTTCTATAAGCGATACGGGACTGAATGGAGCTATTTTACAAATAATCTCTCATGGATTTATTGGCGCTGCACTTTTTTTCTTGGCAGGAACAAGTTATGATAGAATACGTCTGGTTTATCTCGATGAAATGGGAGGACTGGCTATCCCAATTCCAAAAATATTTATGACTTTCAGTATCTTATCGATGGCTTCCCTTGCATTGCCTGGTATGAGCGGTTTTGTTGCAGAATTAATAGTCTTTTTTGGAATAATTACTAGCCAAAAATATCTTTTAATGGCAAAAATAGTAATTACTTTGGTAATGGCAATTGGAATTATATTAACTCCCATTTATTTATTATCTATGTTACGCCAGATGTTCTATGGATACAAGCTTTTTTAATGCTAAAAATTCTTATTTTTTTGATTCGGGACCACGAGAGTTGTTTGTTGCGATCTCTATCCTTATACCTGTCATAGGTATTGGTATTTATCCAGATTTTGTTTTCTCACTATCAGTTGACAAGGTCGAAGCTATTTTATCTAATTATTTTGCTAGATAGTTTTCATAAAAAAATGAAACAGCAATACTATAATAATTTTTTTTAATCATTCGTTGCACAATAAAAAAAAGAAGTCTTTTTTCTTAAGTTAAATAAAAAAATGAATTGGACTTCCTCATACATTTGGCTTTTGTGAGAACCATTTGAATCAAGTAATGTAGTGATTCAAAGGGTTCTCGATGTCTTACACACAATTTTCTTATCTATACCCCTCCATGTTTGTGTTCGTCAGGCCCTTTCTTGAATGAATTCAATTAGATGTTAATGTAAATGAACCATAACTATGTAGCCCTATCCCTAATAGATTGACCCCAAAATAGCATATCCAAATTATAAGAAAACCCATAGAGGCCACAATTGCGGAATTTACACCTTCAAAATTTTTATTTGTTCGCGTATGTAAATAAATTGCAAATATCGTCCAAGTAATAAATGCCCAAGTTTCCTTTGGGTCCCAATTCCAATACGATCCCCATGTCTCATTAGCCCATACTGCCCCTGAAAGAATACCTATGCTTAAAAAGATAAACCCTAGACTAATAATACGATAACTCCAATGATCTAATTGTTGAATCAGTTGAGACTTATAATAATTCTTCGAAGAAAAAAAGGAAGTGTTTCTTACAAAATAGTTCCCTTCGTTGATGTATTGGATCTCATCAAAGGAAAATAACGCATTTAATAAATTATTGTTTTTACCAAAAATTCTTATAGCTTTTTGAAATGTAATCACTATAAGAGCTACTGAAAATAATGATCCACATAAAAGAGCTGCATAACCTAATACCATCATACTTACGTGCATCATTAACCAATGAGATTGGAGAGCGGGAACTAATAGTGGGGATTGATGCATTTCAGTTAAAAAACCTGAAGTAGCAAAACCTTGTGTAAAAATAGTACTTGGCGCGGTTATTGCGCTTACACTTAAATGGTTTTTATATTTTTTTAAATAAGCAAATAGATGAATAATGGATAAAGCCCATGAAAGAAATAGTAATGATTCATATAAATCACTTAATGGTAAATGCCTCAAATAAATCCAACGAGTAACTAATAATCCTGTTATACAGAAAAAAGTAACTATCATGCCCTTTTCTGACGAAACATAGAGTCCTACGGTTTCATTGATTAATAAGGTTATTAACTGAATTGTAATGACAATTGAAATGACCGAAAAAGATATATGAGTTAATATATGCTCGAAAGTTAAAAATATCATAAAAAAATAAATTTAAAGGTCCCGCAATTCAATTATTTGAATTAATATCTGGGACTTGAATTATTAATTCTATTATAGAACTTTTTTTTATAAAAAAAAAATGGCATGCCGCCACTCGGACTCGAACCGAGATGCTCTAGCACTGCTTCCTAAGAGCAGCGTGTCTACCGATTTCACCATAGCGGCTTTCTCGAAATCATAATAACCTATTATTATTCAATCGTCGAGATTGAAAAAAAATAGAATGAATTTGCAATTAAATGGAATATTTTTTACAAAATATTTATCGTGGATAAAAAACTCTTTATCTTTAAATGATAATTTCATTAAAGGGAAAAAAATAGGAGATTTGAGCGTTTCCAATAAAAATCTTATCCGATTTCATTTATTTCAATAAGAATTTAAGGTGTCAATTTTCTTCATTTAATAATAGTTTTATTTTTTTAATAATAGTTTTATTTTATAGGATTTTGCAAACCAATTTCATTATGTATTCGGCGAGATATATTCTATATCTATAATAGTAATAATGATTTCGAGAAAAGAAATAAGGTAAGGGTTCATAGAATTCAAAAAGAAGGTTTTAACTTAATCAACTAATGTCATCGTTTCAATGTCTTATTAAATTTTTAATAAAGAGTTTCAGTTTACTATTTGCTCTTCTATATTTCGATATTATATATAATATCGAAAATAGATAATAAAATCAAAAATCAACAAAAACTTTTTGGTTTAGTGGGGCGATGGGGATTCATATTTTCCCCATCTCGAAAATGATAAAACAAAGATATGAAAAAGAAAGGTCAACCTTTTTTATTCTTTGAACAAAAAAGTACCATTTTCCATTTTTTAATTGAGTAAACAAACGATTTATTATTTTTTTTTACATAGCCTACAAAAAGGAAAAAGAATTTCATATTTATCCGCTCAAAACATTAGGAAAATTACACTAATTGCTTTGATAAAAAAAAATTTATATTTAATATATAAAAAATATATATATAAAATATAAAAATTATAAACGAACTTTTACTAGGCTGTTTTTTGAGTCAAACCAATTCAGATTATTCCAATCTTTCAGTATTTATTTGATTTGTCCCCCAAAAAACTTTGGGAATTACCCGTTGAAAGAGATTTTGCTAGCGAAAAAGCTTTCAACGCTGCCCGACGCCCTTTGCTTTTCCAAATATTTTTCCGAATCCGTTTTTTTTGATATAGAAGTGCGCTTTTTTGGAACTGCCATTACAAAATTATAATTGATTATTCATTACTATAGTTGGATGTGAAAGACATCTATTGTTCAAAATGAATTGTTCTTTACTATTTATTATCCATTTATTATTGAAATTATAGTATACTCCTAATATAGCTATCGAAAATTCGAAATTATTAGATTAGAAACAAAGAAAAAACAATATATATAATGTTATTTTGTCAAAAAAAAATTGTTTAATGATTCGTAGAATTTAATACAAAGAAGTCTTATTTTACTGGATCAACTTGTAGACTGTCTTTTATGATTGATACCAAAATAAAATAGTGTTTTTGGTCTAATTATTCTTTCTTGCTCTAGAGCGGGGAATTTTTGTAATGCATACTAAATAATAAAGAAAATTTGCAGTTTCTATATTGTCAAAAAATTTTACTTAAAAGTAATGGGTGTGTTCATTAATAGTTTCAATGGATCATCTCATCTTATTTGAACAATTGTAACTTCGTGACTTGAAATATTTGAAGTATTTGGCAAAAAAATTAAGAATAGAAAAATAAAATTCTATTTCCGTTTTGGATATTTAAATTTGTTATTAACTGATCCTTTTGAAAAGAGATAAGAGCTGGTGAATCAGAAAAATTAATTAGGAATTTAATATACTTTTTTATGGAATATACATATCAATATTCATGGATCATACCGTTCATCTCACTTCCAATTCCTATCTTAATAGGAGTGGGCCTTCTACTTTTTCCGACGGCAACCAAAAACCTTCGACGTATGTGGTCTTTTCCGAGTATTTTATTGTTAAGTATAGTTATGATTTTTGCAGTTTATCTGTCTATTGATCAAATAAATACTAGTTATATCTATCAATATGTATGGTCTTGGACTATCAATAATGATTTTTCTTTAGAGTTGGGCTACTTGATCGATCCACTTACTTGTATTATGGCAATATTAATCACGACTGTTGGAATTATGGTTCTTATTTATAGTGACAATTATATGTCTCATGATCAAGGATATTTGAGATTTTTTGCGTATATGAGTTTGTTCAATACGTCAATGTTGGGATTAGTTACTAGTTCGAATTTGATCCAAATTTATATTTTTTGGGAATTGGTTGGAATGTGTTCTTATCTATTAATAGGTTTTTGGTTCACTCGACCTACTGCGGCGAATGCTTGTCAAAAGGCATTTGTAACTAATCGCGTAGGGGATTTTGGTTTATTATTAGGAATTTTAGGTCTTTATTGGACAACGGGGAGTTTTGAATTTCGGGATTTATTTAAAATATTCAATAACTTGATTGATAATAATGAGGTTAATTTATTATTTGTTACTTTGTGCGCCGTCCTATTATTTGCAGGTGCAGTTGCTAAATCTGCTCAATTTCCTCTTCATGTATGGTTACCTGATGCTATGGAGGGTCCTACCCCCATTTCGGCTCTTATACATGCTGCTACCATGGTAGCAGCGGGAATTTTTCTTGTTGCTCGGCTTCTTCCGCTTTTTATAGTAATACCTTACATCATGAATCTAATAGCTTTGATAGGTATAATAACAGTACTATTTGGAGCTACTTTAGCTCTTGCTCAAAAAGATATTAAGAGAAGTTTAGCCTATTCTACAATGTCTCAATTGGGCTATATGATGTTAGCTTTGGGTATGGGGTCTTATCAGGCTGCTTTATTTCATTTGATTACTCATGCTTATTCAAAAGCGTTGTTGTTTTTAGGATCGGGGTCCATTATTCACTCAATGGAATCGGTTGTTGGATATTCTCCAGATAAAAGTCAGAATATGGTTCTTATGGGTGGTTTAACAAAGCATGTGCCAATTACAAAAAATGCTTTTTTATTAGGTACCCTTTCTCTTTGTGGTATTCCACCCCTTGCCTGCTTTTGGTCCAAAGATGAAATTCTTAATGATAGTTGGTTGTATTCACCGATTTTCGCAATAATCGCCTGTTCCACAGCAGGATTAACAGCATTTTATATGTTTCGCATCTACTTACTTACTTTTGATGGACATTTAAACCTTTATTGTAAAAACTATAATGGAAAAACAAATAACTCCCTTTATTCAATATCATTATGGGGTAAAGAAGGATCAAAAAT
>NW_026124567.1:0-20000 GCF_025177605.1 Cucumis melo | reverse complement strand
AAGAGAAAGACAGAGAATTCACCCGCGTTTGGAGTCATAAACATAAGTACGTACACCGGAAAAAGGTGTCAAAGGCGTCTTTACATTTCCCAAACCTTCCCAGGCGAAAAACGCCTGCCGTGACTTTCCGAAACTGACAAGGTGAAAGCCTCTGAGTTTCCTAGAGAGAATGAAGAGGTTAGCTCCTAGCTAGCCAAGAGCTCAAAAGAAGAAAGTCAAAAACAATGCAAGAGCAGCCCGGTCACATCAGACGATTCATCCTCATATCTTTGTCTCAATCCGGAAGAGGCGAAAGGAAGAACATCCAGCCCCGTCCGGAGGTTATGAAATAACTCGACTCCAAATAGAGGAGAGGGGAGAAGCGAAGGACTGAATTCTCGAAGGAGCGAAGGAGCGAAAGCGGCTCGACTGAAAGGAGAGGAGCGAAAGCGGCTCGACTGAGGTTAGGAAGGAGAGGAGCGAGACTTTGTTTGGAGGTTCGAAGAAAGTCGACTGATAAGGAGTCAATGAACAAGGGCAGCTCGACTGATAAGGTTCAGAGCCCGACGATTATTATTCAATGAAATAACTCGACTCAAAACAATAGGGTGCGAAGGTACTCGTAGTTTCAGATATAGGAGAGGAGAGGCGAAATCTAATATGAGAATCCTTATCAAAGAATGAGAAAATTCTTTTCGAATTCCACTAATAATTAAGCTACTGAGGCCCAATGAAATATGCGAGGAGTTGAGGGTGTACGTGTATAGTAATCGCGCAAGAAAAGCACCAAGCCGGCGAGTTACATCATCATATTGCTATCCTTAATGAGAATGCTTCCAAACATAACGCGGTAACCAAAATCAGAGAAGCCTTTCCGGAAAGATCAAGCCCCTTGTTCATTGAGTTGAGCTGCGTCTCCTTGGAAGAGGGGTGGAAAACCCTCTGGGGGTACGTCACTAAAGAGGACAAGACACCCTATGTCTGGGGCGAGTGCTTAAAGGAGAATCGTACCTACGATGAATAGGTATTCTCTCAGTCCTTGGGTGAAGTTCAGTCAAGCGGGCGGCTTCTCCTTCTATCTAATTATGAGATTCAGACGAAGATGCTCTAACCGCTACGTGGGGTCGGAATAGCAGCTGTTAATGGAATGTGGGATAAAGGGTCCAAAGCCTTTCTTCCAGAACCTTTCTGACCCTAGTTGCTGATATCCCACGCAAGGGTATATCGTCTCCATGAAGATATAGAAATGGGAAAAAGCGATGCTATTTCATCTGGCTTGATAACAGCCAATTCCACTCAAAAAAAGGAAGGGGGAAAGACTTCCAATGGCTAAGCTCGCATGCCTCATCCAAGAGGAGAACTCTCAAGAAGAAGTTCTGATTCTTAGGACTGCAGGGCTTATATACAATAGAAAGAAAAGGGTATAAAAAGGGCATGAAAAAAGAAAAAGGGGAATAGAATTGGATGAGCTTACCATTATCATTAAGACTAGCACTCCAACTAGATAGGCTTTTTCTCGAAATGCAGCGGGAAGAATTCGTCAACCTAACTTCGAACCTGCTTTCCTACATAGAACGAAGCCAGGATTCAAGCCTTAAGCGAGAGACTATTCGCTGGACGGCCAGTAGGGAGTGTAGGAAACGTCCTACAGGAAGGGGGGTCTCGAAATTCCCGATAAGAGGACAGGAGATATCATCTTCGCTCATCGGGAAAGATTGAGAAAGGATATAATTCGCGATCTGGGGGGGACTGAAGGTCATGGTTTTGAAATGAGGTGATCGACTGAATCCAAGTGCTTGGATCTGAGAGTCTCTCTACCTTCCAAAAGAAGATGGAAGTTTCTTCAAGGTGAAATCAAAGTGCTAAAGCACGAACCCCCATTACTGATGGACAATTTTGATCTTTAACATTTGAATTTCTCTGACATTCTACGTTCCCGAAACGGATCCTATCAAATATTTCACATTTTCTATGATCATCTCTATTTTAGGTATTCGGGGAATCCTCCTTAATAGACGAAATATTCCTATTATGTCAATGCCAATTGAATCAATGTTATTAGCTGTGAATTCGAACTTTTTGGTATTTTCCGTTTCTTCGGATGATATGATGGGTCAATCATTTGCTTCATTGGTTCCAACGGTGGCAGCTGCGGAATCCGCTATTGGGTTAGCCATTTTCGTTATTACTTTCCGAGTCCGAGGGACTATTGCAGTAGAATTTCTTAATAGCATTCTAGGTTAAACATCACTCCTAGAGAATTACCAAAATACGAAGTTCGAATCTCCTTAGCACAAGCACTAAGTAAGCAAGCAACCTCTTATGTAGGCGCCAACTCCAAGTTCTTTCTCTTCTTTCTTTTTGAGTTTAGTGAGAGTTCATCAAAAGAATTGTCCAAGATTGCTAGATCGAGCACGCGACGCGCATAGTCTGAAGCATCCAAGATAAGGATGCCTTGGTTGTCTCCTCTTCAAGATTTCGACTACTACTTCCTTGCCTTCCCTTTTCAGAGATCTCCTTGTTCTCTTCCCAGATTTTCCTCCATACCTTCCCTCTTCTTTCTTTGTGGCTTCTTCATCATCTTGTTCCATCCTTCAGGTTCGGTAGGTGTCCGGGCCTCCTCAAAAATCCTGAAGACAAGAATGCTGGCTGCTTTCACATTGTCAGAGATTGAACCGTCTTGCTGAAGTGAAGACTGATCATAAGTGGCAAAACGGAATCCTCATGTCCATAAGCTCTCCTCTCTGAAGTTCTGTCTAATCAGAATAGTTATGAACACCGCCTCAATGAACAAGGGACCAGCTTCTATAAAGAGAGAATGAAAGAAGTTATGAACAACGAGAAATCAATGAACAAGGGAGAGAATGAAAGAAAGAGAGTTATGGCTCGCGTAGTAGGTAAAGGTAAAGGAGGGAGCGGACTCTGAGAATCTTTGATACATTGTTATATGAGTCCGACCGCTAAGTGGGAATATATAGGATGAAAGGAGGCTCAAAGAATGTTCGTCTTTCACCTCCCTTATTCACTGACTTCCTTTAACTGACTGAACTTTCTTCTGGAGGCATCACTCAAATTCTTTGAGCCTTCTTTAGGCTTTCTTCTTCTTCCTATGCTAACTGGAGAGACTTTCTTTCACTTTCTTCTTGTCTTTTATTGAGGCTAGGCGTCGGACGAATTCCACTTTTGTCTTTCCGTCTTTACTAAGTCCTTGGGTTTCATCCATGGTGAGATCTGAAAGGGCGGATTTCTTCATTTACATGTCTGTCCCAGCTCATTTATTTACAAGGTTCAAAGCTCATTGATAAGGGGAAAGGAAGCCTAGGTTATTTGACTCGAGGTCTTATCACAGCGATCCACGCAACTCTTCGATCAAGAGGGTTCACTCTCATCCCCGTCTCTGTTTAGGAGGCCGTTAGTAGCTCGCCAGTAAAGGAATCTGTCCCTTGAACCAGCAAGAAGCTAGAACAAGTAGGGGTGATCGGAACTCCATTGATTCATATATATCATCCGGAATATCCTAACTCAGAATTAGCAAAGAGAGTGAACGTCTCTAGGTAGTTTCTCTATCTCTTTCACTCTTCTCAATCTGGCGCCAAATAGAGCCTGTAGTGCCGGGATAGATAGGTCACCGTCCAGAATCAAGGCCTGTGGCGGGGCGAACTCTCTCTATGGGGAGCACCTTATGTATTGACTGAATGTACCGGAGAATGAGATCGGTCGGACGAGGACTGTCAAAGGTGTCCTGTGTGGCAAGCTGAATCACCGAGAAGATATAGAATCCTAAGGTCCTTGGCCTTTCCACTCGGAATGAGAGTAGCCGGATGGAGACATATAGGAGGGAGGGGTAGTATGGTCGTACTGTATTTCAATAAGCGGTCGCCTGCATTCCGAGAAGTTCGTCCTAAGCCGAAGAGATCAAGAACTACCTTCATTCACAACATTTCTTCATTCTCAAGAAGATTGTGAAAGATCTCCTCTTTGGGGAGTTTGGAGCCTAATCTAATCCTCTTGGCTTGGAACCGCATTCAGATCGAAAGCGCCTGCGTGTGGTTGTCCGATGCCTACGACTTTCATTTGTTCGGTTCGGTTCATCATCTACGTTGTCCCAGTTCTTCTTTCAAGGACTGCAACTTCAGAAACAACGGAAAGAGATCCTGAAGAGAGACCGCTGGGACGGAGACAGCAACTGCCCTTGAGCCTCTCGCCTTTGCCTCTCTCTCGTGGCTTCGCTACTACACTGCCTTTGCCCTTGATTCTGAGAAAAGCCATCGATAGTCGTCCGGAGGACTTGTTTTTATCCATTTCATTCTTGCGGGACTGATTATTCCACTAAATCCTTGTTATGGTAGGCTTTCCTCTTTAGATATTATGATCTTTTGATGGGTAAAACAAAGGAGCAAAGAATTTGCGGTCAGATAGAGGCGGAGTAGGTTATGAAATAGCTCGACTGTAAGGAGAGGGGAGAAGCGAAACGACTGAATTATCGAAGGAGTGGTATTATGAAATAACTCTCCAAATAAGGAAGGAGAGGGGAGAACTCGACTCCAAATTCTAAGGGGCGGTTCGAAGAAAGTCGACTGATAAGGAGTCAATGATGATAATAAGGGCGACTGTTAAGGAGTGCAAGTTGAGGGTCCGGAGGTTATTAAAAGAATAGAAAGCGAAGGCTCAAAGCTCATTGAATAAAGTCAAGGTGCGAAGGAGAATAAAGCTAGGAAGGACACAAAGGTTAGGACTTTCAAGCTCATTCCTTATTCTGCCACTGTGAAGGAGCCCTTCTACGAAGAGTGTTAAGGCGAGATCTAATATGATAATGAGTTGGAGAACGTATTAAGAGGCAGATAGTTTAAGAAGAGACAAAGAAAACAATTTAGGAGGAGGACATTAACAGGAGTGGGGAGTGCAAGGATGCAATAAGAAGCCGGAGGCTGGATCTCACCCGCTCGACCAAGAGGAAGCTAGCCGGGCCAGATTGACCTGAAAAAGCGCGGTTCGGAGGACAGGTTAGACGACCAGAGTACGAGGTTAAGGCAGTGGCAGTTCTTGCATAGGAAGCTGTTGGGGAAGTTTAGTTCTTTCAGAATTTTCTTGCTGCTCGCCTCATCTGTCTGTGGTAGGGCATTGCTCTTGAATTCATCTGTCTGTGGTAGGGCATTGCTCTTGAATGAGCTATGAGAAAGAAAGCCTTATAGAGGAATTGATTTACTCCAAACAGGAAGAAGTGGAATAGAATAAATCAGTCCTTCGGACTCTCTAATACTGTGATTTGACTTGTTCACATTGCTTCAACCCTGGATGAAATTCAGTCTTTTGGGCATTTTCTGAGTCAAAGCAAGGCATCCTTATCTTGGTAGGTTTAGTAGAAGATCCTCCTTCTCCGCATAAGGAATTAATAAGAAGAAATAGTCCGAAGGACTCTGGATAGGCTTTCTTTTACACTCCCCCTAGATTTTCAATTTCATATAGTAGAAGAAATTCATATAGTAGTCAGTTCTACTCCTTTTTTGAAGGTCCGAAGTAGCTTACTTAATGGAGTAGTTTGACTCTTATGAAATGAAAAAAGGGTTTAGTGGCGGAGAAGGCTTCTACTATATGAAATTCAAAGTCAAGAGGACCCTCTATATACTCCTCCTCCGGTCCTCAGGACGCTTTCTCCCCTATATCCTTAAAAGGAGGATCGATCTTCTACTATATGAAATTAATAGACTTTTCCACTAAATCCCTTTTTCATTTGATTGGGCACTGGTCGGTTGGCATGGCATCGGTGATGAAGGCTGACAAGCACGATTGACCGGAACTGCAGTCTCACGAGGGATTTTGCAGTTCCATGGCTGCATATTCAGTCGAGCACATGTGACTGAGTCGCTTTAGGGGAATGAAGTTGAAGAAGTCTTGGTCTCGGAACCAAGGGGTCGGAGCCGGACCTTTATTTATCAGTCAGAGGCCTATGCCCCATAACCATATTGTGGGAAAACCTTGAATCCTTTCTCACAAACTCAGACAAATGCAATTCTTCCGTACCTAGGAGTGGGATGATTTTCTTTGGGATGTTCATTCACGAAGCTAGCTTATCGACTTGTCCTCGAAGAAGAAGAACGGATCTTGAATTTCATCCGCAACTTCTCTTTCTTCAACCTCGGATGCGACAGACCCGGCTTCAGCCGAATAATGAATTCCCCAACCGGATCTTAGACTCAATAAGACTTTCTCCTTTCTCTCTCTTTCTACACCGCTACGTGGGTCGAGCTTAGCTCTGATCAACTGCGTAAACTTCTAGAACTCTCTCCTTTCGCGGCCATTGCTTTGGCTAAGAAGAAGTTCTTTTCATTCATTCATTACATTAATTCAAGCAAAGATTCCCAATTTCACGAACAAGAAGATCGATCTACTTTCCACAACTACCCTCATAGTTCATGCTTTCTCTTGAAACCTTCTTTTTCTCTTTCTCTTTTGACTAAGCATACGTGGACCAGCCGATCCGGTCCGTGCTAGTTTAATTAAGCCTTCGAAATTCAAAGAAGAATGTCGATAGAAAAAGCAAGAACTACCGATATTATGAGTGAGTGATTCAATTACGCTATTTCTTCCTTCTTCACTGATGATTTTCTTTTTCTTTTCTTCTTCGGTCCTTTTGACTCCTTCATTCCATATTTCTAGGCTTTCCTTCTTATTCCATATTAAGGACTCAAGATTCCATATTCACTTTAAGGATAGGCTTTCTCTCAAATTCTTTGAGCCTTGCCTTGAACTTTCTTCCTTTATAGTTCATAATCCATACTCATAATTCCTTTTCAATCAAGCTAGTTCCAAAGATCTCTCTGATCATAGTTATCGCTTCCAAGGGGAACTGAAAGTGAAAGAGCTCAGCTACTCACGCAAGAACATACTCTTTTTGAAGAGAGAAATAGCAGCAATAGAAGGCTAGGGCTAGTAATTCATAGTGATAGCTTGAGGCCTTTGTCGGCAAGATTGAATTGACTGTCGACCTCATAGTTCATGCAATAGGGCTAGTCTCATTCCGACTGATGGAACTCTCCTCCCGATGATGGAGCTGGCCGGCCCCTCTCGTATTCTTTCTTGTCTTTTTTCTTATCTCAACTTCGTAAACTCCGTCTCCTCAATTACATCTTACCTGTCTGCCTACCGCCTCAATGAACAAGGGGGAATCCGGGAGACTAATCGGCTCTAGATTGATCTTAGCTTGCTACCGAAGGAGAGAATTGTGATAGTAGGGCTAAGCGATCCAATTAAGATGCGCTAGTCCTCTCTTTCATTTCTTGAGGCTAGCTTCTCACCTTGACGCTTGATTCTAGTTCACACCTAGGCTTGATCTTTCTTGATAAGGCTTCTTTCGGATTACTGGAGATACTGAAAGCCGATGTTCTCTCTCATTCTTCAGGCGTATAAATCCTTCCCTTCTACAACTCTGGAAAGCCCTTGAACTCCTTACCCGTGGGTAAAGCAGCTTCTAACCTAATTCCTCCCCCGAAACTAGGTCAAGCAGCTAGCTACTAATCCGACCAGCCGCACCCAAGTCAGTCTTCCTCCTCAAAAAGATCGGAAGACTTTCAAGACATAATATCTAAAGACCTCCGACCCGTGGAATAGAATAAATCAGTCCTTCGGACCGGGTTGAGTCAATTCAAAGAAGAAGAAAAAGGTATTGTCGAGTCAAAACTAATAAGAAAGTGTATATAATGGAAATTGGAGACTTTGAATGTCAAAATACAGGGGAAACTGCAATTCAAACTAGGACCTACGTAAAGAGAGTCAAGCTGCTTTACACATGAAATTCGGACAGGTAAGAGAGAAAGAGAGAAGAGGGGGGCTAGGCCCACCCCACCCAGTTTAGGAAGATCCTATTGGGGTAGCTGCTGGGATAGAAAGATTCCTATGAAAAAGACCCTACGAATAAGCCCAACCTAGTCTTCCTCGGCGCGGGTTCAGTGAGAGTAGTTTGATTAGGCCTCGTAAACAAACTCTGCAGTCGATCCCTTTCTTTGGTCTAGCTATTTCATCCCTCTAGGTCTGTCTATTCTGACTCTCTGGCTCTCCTTGCTTAGTAATCCCCTGCCTCAACGGAAAGAGAGAATTCTCTGTCTCGCAGGAAGGGCTCCCGCGCCCTAATTTCTGACCTCCGCGCCCTACAGAAAGGGATCTATCTGACTATTTCAGTTACCGGGGCAATGAAAAGAAGAAAGAGTGAAAGACCCTACTTCATGAGATTCGGGCGGTATCGCTTCCTCTTGATTCTTCAATGAAAGAATAGCTCCTCCCCTACTCAATCAGGAAAATCTGCTTTGTTCCCCGACTGGTCCGAAGGACTGATTTATCCATATTCAATTCTGTTTCATATACCATATTAATAATAAAGAGCTTTTCAACAAAGCAACTTCCCTTTCTCACATTCCTGCAGGTAAATCGGTGGCTACTTACTAACCTCGTCGAGTTCGAGCCTCTCCCGGTCCGTGCTAGCTTAATTAGTGGTCAAGAAGTCTATGGGCAAGCGGCTTTATCTCGATCCTTCACCCTCTTCTGTCCCTTGGGAAGATAGGCTTGATCTTTCTTGATAAGGATAGGCAATTCTTCCTTCAGTGGCAATTCTTCCTTCAGTTGATCTTCTTCTTCCTTTCATTATTTTAGGTTCACCCTTCGCGCCTTCTATCCTTTTGTTCCATTTCTTCTGACGGCTTTCTTCTTTTCTCCTTTCTCATAATGTCTGAAGAAGGAGGGCTAGAGCTCCTGCCACAGCCTCCTATTCCCCTCCCTGGAGCTGCTCGACCCTAAAGCACCGAGGTCTTTGACGAAGGAGACGGAGAATATATGAGTTTCGAAAGCGCCAAGATAAGGATGCCTTGTTCAAAGAATTTGAGACTCAGCATCTCTCTATTTCCGGGAAATCTGGGGGCGGCCTTAAGAGAAATAGCTTGAGGTGGCGTTCAGATTCCTACGGAATTTTCCTTTCTTAGTTCGTGGAGACTTTTTTTGGGGGTTCATTTTTCGGTGAGTTCCTTTCCTCTCTTCTCTGATCTTTTATCATAAATGAAATGAGTGAAGGATAGCTATAAGCTTTAGTCAAGGACTTCAACTTATGAAAGAGAAAGATCGAATTCTTCCTCTTCTGTCATCAGACTCTGGCGAGAGCCTTGTCTTGTCTCGCTATTGGGAAAGCTGCTTCTTGTGTAGTAGGTCGAAGAGCTTTCTATCGATCCGCACCGCTCCGTGGGTCAACTAGGGAAAGGTATAACCTAGGAGTGGGCTAGGAGACGGCTTCTCGCTCCTTTCTGGTCTAAGCTTAGATTATTCTTTCAAGGTTTATACTTTAGATTAGGGAAGTAGCCTAGCTCAGCTAGGCGAAGCTCCTCTACTCTCATTAAAGGAGGGTGGCATATTACCGCAGAGTGGGACCTCACACCTTCTTTCCTCTTCCCTTGTACGAACCACCGATGCATGCCTCTTCTTTGGTGGGCAGTCTTTATTCTCTTGGGACTTTTTCCCTAGCCTTATGGTTGGTGTGCTTGTCCCATAACTCAGAATTGAAGGATTAGTCTAGTTCATCCTTAGAGTGAATTCAATCTTTCTATTAATTGCTTTTCAAGAAAGCTAGTCTTCCAGCAACAACTAAAGCAATGACTTAAGAAAGAGAAAGAACTGCCACTGGAATTCAAACTAAAGAAGACCAGCCACGACCGAGAGCTTCAACTGCTGCCCTATATCTGACCGTCCCCCGGACCCGGACCTGCAACCTCTTAGCTTGAGGCCTAGTCCCTAATCGACTTTGTCCCTCTTCCGAAAGCCTTATGCAAGAATACCTGTAACCCGCACCTTTTAGAGTCAAAGAGGACGCGTAGGAGGAGTCAAAACCTCAGTCCCATAAAGAAGAAAGGAGTCCTCCGGACCACTCAATCCTTCAAGATCCTAAAAAAGAGTGATAGCTTCGGCCAACATCTCAATCAGGTCTAGGCCGACCTAGCCTACCCACGTAGCGGTCAATCCTGGGGGGAGTCAAAGAAAGGGTGGGGGTGGAGATCCTCTCGCTGAGGCTCGAGCTCCTTCTAACCTCTCCTCGAGCGACTTCGCACCTCTATTCCGAACTCTTCCTCCGCCGAGACTGATTCAGATTCCCCAGCCCCGATCTCTACTTGTATCTTATATCTTAGCTTTCGGCTAGCTCTTAGAGTGAGGTCATTAGTTATTCTTTCTATTCCCTATCGAAAAAATAGGTCAAGCAGCTTCATACCTATTCGTATCCATATGAAAGATAGCTTTCCTCAGCAGCTTAAACAAGGGCGCACTGCCACTTATTCAAGAGACACAGCGGCAGCAACTGAAACAACTTTCTAGTCTCGTCAACTCCTTACTCCGCCTCTGCCTTAGCAAGAACTGAGACTGATGCCGATTGTATCAGGGAAAGCAGCTTTCTTTTGCTCATTTGACCTCTGAAGACATGCCTTCGGGCTGGTACACCTCTGCCTCTCCAACTCCGTTGCCTTCGCACCGGTCCGTGCTAGCTTAATTCTTCCCTTTCAGAAAAATCCGGCCCTACTAACCCACGTAGCGGTCAATCCGGCCCGCCTGGTCTCGCTGCTTTACGCTTTCGACCCGTGACGTACGTCTTCCGATTAGAATAGAAAAAGAAAAGAGATGCTACACAGCTACTAATACCCTCTCCTGTGCCGCGCCCCTCTCCTTTCAGTCGAGCGGCTTTCGCCCCTCTCCTTTCAGTCGAGCGGCTTTCGCCCCTCTCCTCTTAAGTCGAGCTCCTTCTAACCTCTCCTGGGTGGGCCTAGCCCTCTTCCTATTCTTGCTTCTTGTCTCTCATGAAAGAGCTAGGACAGCAGACTCTGCCTCTCGGTCGAGCCTATATGATATCCTCAAGACTAACCCTCTACAACTACTCAGTCAGTTCCCTAGCTTCAAAGAAGATCTCATACGGCTGATAAGCGGTCCGTGCGTCTTTCATTCCTTTTTAATCCCCCCTCTAAAACTAGGTAAAGCACAGCTGATAACCGTCTTATGATAGGAATAAGCACCCTACTCAGTAAAGCAGCAAGGGCTCTTCTCCCTACTGAAAGAGAGAATTGTGATAGCTTGAGGCTAGGGCTAGCTAGTCCTAATTTCAAGAAAAGAGATGCTAACTTCGAGCTTCCCCCCGCTCATACAGTTCTCGCTTTCCTAAAGAGTGAGTTATGAACACCTATACGGTCAAGATATGTAAACTAGGGGATGTTCTCTTTCTTCTGAGAATAGTACTTATGATCACTCTTTCTCTTCCCTAGCTTCCCTTTCTTCTCATACGAACTCGAACTCTTCCTATTTCAGTGACTGATTCCGAGAGAGAGGGATGACTCTTGAAGTTACTCATTGTCGAGCTCCTTCGCTTCCGATTTCGCTTACACAGCGGCAGCTTATTCCGAAAGAGAGAATACGAAATAGACTCGGCCGAAAAGTCAAGCAGCTTATCAGTCGTTCTACCCTCTACAACTAGGTCAAGCATATTCCTTCCCTATCTGATACTGGAGAGGAGCGAAAGCGGCTCGCCGACGATAGGGGGAGAGGACCGAAAGACCCTACTTTTGAGAGAAAGAATAGGAGCGGAACTGCTTTACCTAGTTGACTTGGGTTCGGAGCAGCTGAGTCCAGGTTAATATGGATAAAGAAGGACTGAGGACGTCCTGGAGGAGTATAGAGGTCAAAGGCAGAGGAAAGCCTCAGCTTGAAAGCAGTATTCTCAGTCTCCGGATCTCCCCCCACTACGCGGTTCCCTAGTTGGACAAGTTCGTCAGTCACTGAAGATCGGCTTGTGGCTGTGTAAGATTCAGTCTCCACTGGAAAGTAGCTCCCGTTCGGAGAGTAGTAAGAAAGGGGACATGTAAGCGCGAACTCAAAAGGGGTACGATCACTATTTGAAAAAGGGAATGATCAGAATCAGAGAGAAAAGAAGAAGACAGAGTCTGCTTTCCTGAGTGGGGGGTCGGCGGAGGTTGTTATCATTCTCTCTCTCTTTCGGCGGAGGAATTATCTGTTTAGGAGGAGGAAGGAGCTTGGGACCGGACAGTGGGAATCTCGGATCTTGAACGAGAAGAAAGAGGCAGGAAGACTGAGTTATGAGCTCAGCTGCTCTTCTTATTAGTTTCTCGGTGAAAATCTCTTATTAGGGATCTCTACGTTATGAGCTTTCTCCCTTTCATTCATCAGAGTGAGAAACCGAGGATCTTGAACGAGAAGGAATCGGGACGGACGCGCCTAGCAGCCGAGTTGGAGTCATAAGTCGATCTTTCATCAGCTGGATCTCTTTCTCTTTTTTGTTGCGGTAGTTAGATCTTGAACCTGGAAAGGATAGGGGAGAAGCCCCATTTCTGCTGAGGGAGCTCGAACTCATTTTCATAGGATGTGCTGAGTTCCGTCACGAAGTTCCCAGCTATTTCTCAGAATCAAAGGTATGCTCTAAAATGAGTTTAAAGGGAAAGGTATGAAGCAGCTTTTCCAATAGCGAGAGGAGGGGACTCAATAGCTAAGAAAAAAGGAGAGGAGTGGGACAGGACTTTGAGGATCGGCTTACGGGAGAGGTCCCAGTGTAGGAGCTGAGTTCAGCGCGAATAGAACCCAATAAAAGACAAGGAAGAAGAAGAGACCTACGGCAACGTACCTACGGCAACTCATATTGCATTGAGCCTCCGGAGGCCTACTACGCCCTTGTGTTAAGCAAATTCTCTTTTATCCTCAAATTCTTTGAGCCTTTTCATTCATTGCCTTTTCTCGGTTCTTGCTAAATGTGAGTTTTGAGACGAAGGTGAATATGGATTTCTTTCCTTGGCACTCCTAATCCTAATAAGGAATAAGGAAGTCCTTATGAAATGAGCTTTGATTGATTGAAACCTCTCATCATTTGGAGTCGTCCGGAGGTTATGAAATAGCTCGACTGTAAGGAGAGGGGAGAAGCGAAAACGACTGTGAAGGAGTGCATTATTCAATAGCTCGACTCAAAATAGAGGAGAGGGGAGAAGCGAAACGACTGTTAAGGAGTGGTATTATGAAATAGCTCTCAAAATAATCAATGAACAAAGAGAAGCGACTGGAAAGGAGTGCAACTCAGAAATCTCTGAATTCATGTCTTAAGCAATGAATCAATGAAGAAGGCGATCAGGACTGGATCCTTTCTCGTTTTTCTTGCTAAATCTGACTTTTTCGAATCTTTCTATATAACGAAAAATAGATAAATAAAATCAGGCATTTGGACTTTCTTTCTCCTCTCTTTTCTCCGGGACCACAAAGTAGAACTATAATCAAAGTCTGTTCATTTCTTTGATAGGCTTGATTTCTTTCATTGCGTTTTCCCGTCTTTTTTTCTTGCAAAATGGTCCTTTTTCTCATCTTTCTATTTAACGAAAATAGAGAAAAAATTCAAGATTTTGAATGAAAAGTTGCTGCCAGCCATACCCAAAACCTAGCAAATTGTGAATTTTCGCTAAGAAAAAGAAGAAATTTCATATGTCAAAATCAGTCCAAGGGCTCAAAGAATGATCGAAAGAATGATCTTTGCGAGTGGAAGAGGTTCGCTTAATATGGGAATCTTGAGTCAAAAGGACGGGCATCTCTCTTTGTATTTGTCTAAAAGGAGTCAATGAACAAGGAATTTCATAAAGAAAGCGAAAGGACTGAATTCTAATATAAAGAAGGAGTGCAACGAAAGAAATCCATATAAAGAATAACCTCCGGATACAAAGGTTAGGACTCATGAAATGGAATATGAACCCGTCACCTGGACCTTTGTTTTTGGTTCTACGTAGCTTATCCAGAAGGACTTGTTTTTGATTCCACTGATTTTATGGGACTGATTTTGACATATGTTTTTTCTTCTTTTTGCTTAGCTCAAATTCAGAAAATGCTAGGTTTTTGGGCCTATACGGAACGCAAACTTTTCAAGTCAAATGCCATTGTTTTTTCAGTCTATTTTCGTTCAATATCAATCTGATTTTTTCTCACATTTTGCAAGAACCGGAGAAAACGTCACTTTGAATTTGAACTTGTCATTTGCTTAACACATTCATTCCCGCTCCCTCTTTCCTATGGTCGAGCTACTTCCGTCCCTCATCTGGAGCTTTTTCTTTCTCCATATTTTCCCGTTTAGCATGAAATCAAGATCAGACTTCCAGACGATTCGGAGCATTCTTCCTGTCCGTCTTCCTCTTTCTTTCTCACTTTCATTTTCAAATCCGGCTCGCTCCCGGCTACGTGTCCTTTGGACCCTTCGCCCGCTTAGAAGTGGATTCGAACCACTGACACAAGGATTTTCAGTCCTTTGCTCTAACCAGCTGAGCTACCGCGGAGTGGGCCACTCTCCGTCAGTCTCTTTTCTTTATCGAATAGCGCTAGTAAGGGACTCAAAAAAAGAGATAGATATAGGAGTTTTTCGCTTGTTCGTCAAGCTTTCTCGCAGCTCTTTCAACTGCCGCCTAATCTCCCAACATGCTCAAGAACCGAGAGCCGTCCAGTCCCCGCCGTAGGGAGCTTGCTTTATAGAAAGAAGATAGGCCGGTCAAAGAAAAAAAAAGGCGAAAGAGGCTCTCCGTTCCTAGTCATTAAGTAGTGCTATTCGGGGGGGACTCCACCAAAAGAGGTTCTTTCTCTCACGCCCGCCCGTTCTGCTGGAGGAAATGGGATGAGAACCCATGATACAAGAAGATTGTATGTCGATTTAGCAAACCAATGCCTTTAGCCACTCAGCCATACCTCCAACTTCTTTCTCGGAATTTGAGCTCTCAAATTCTTCTCAAATCCTTTGAGCCTCCGCTAGGAGTATATTCCACTCAAACTTGCCGTAGCGCGCTAGCGCGCGTACTCTTCCTCGAGATATATGAGCGAGACTCTCTATACAGATCTATGGATCTCCCCAGCATCAAAGCGAGACTCCATCCAAATCTGCCACTCGTTTGGCGACGCCTTCTTTTTCTATGAAGACCCCACCACTGAATGATGAACTTTGCCAGTCTCCGCCTTCATTCAAAGAGAAAAGAACTTGCTTACTTAGTCCTTGTGCTAAGGACCACCGAAATGCACCGGAATGAAAGAAAAGGTAGTTCAGCGGTGGAAGAAGGAAATAGAAAAAGCTCATCTCTTGGTCAGCATCATTCTTGCTTATCCCCCCGAATTCTTTTGAGATCATAATCGGGGATCAATCCTTAAGAGAGAACTCTCATTGTGAACCTGAATTCGGTCTTTCCACCGGGGAGGCAGATGAGGCTCAAATCCTAACTCCCCGTTCTCCTTGAAATAAAGGCAATGAAAAGACTTGGACATGAAGAGGAAAACGAAGATTCCCTACCCTCGATCCGATCTAAAAGCTGCACAAGATAAAAGGATGGGAGAACGGATATACCTACCCGCTTGCCTCGTGGGTCGAGTTTCGTCCGCCTCTTGGGAACTCTTCGTACCGCTCCGTGGGTCAACTACGGATTTCTTAGTCATCCGTAGAGCTCATCTCTCTCCCATAGTAATCTTTGGCATAGTCCTTTCTAAAAGATCAAAACGAAACTGCTCAAGAAAGAAGTTGAGATTATCAAGATGAAATAAGATAATGATAATCAAGTCATAACTATTTATCTCAGTCTTTCTCTTTCTTATCTCTTTCACTCTTTTCTTCTTTCATTCTTTCATTTTGCTTTACACATGAGTTTAGGACAAATACCGGTATTTCAGCCGACCCAACTGTCTCAGGGAAAGAAGGTTCGCCGACCCTATCAAAGAGTGAGAGCTGCTCCAAGACTCTTCGATCTACGATCCTCTTGTTCCCTTTCTTCTTCGAGCTGAGCTGCCTTGTTACCGACTCCCCTATTCATCCTTTCTTTCTGGAACTCTCTTCCACTTTCTCTGACCTTTCTTCTTGAAATAGTTACTCTTCCCCGCCATAAGAAAAGATAGGGATTCTGGTGGAGCATATGAGACCCTACCCGCAGCACCCAAGTCAGTCCGCCGCACGAGATACTGATTAAGATAGGGTCCCTAGGCTTGAACTTTCTTCCTTGCCGTAGGTCTGCAGTCGTTCGCCCTACTTTCTAATAGTGAAAGATCCACTACCGCTCTCAGACTCCTAACTACGGCTCCTCTCCTTCCTAACCTCAGTCGAGTAGGCTTCGCTCCTCTCCTTCCTAACCTCAGTCGAGTGGCTTCGCTCTGAACCTGACAGTCGAGCCGCTTTCGCTCGTCTTGACCCCTCCAAAACAAAGGTCCTCAATGAGAGGATTTCTGACTCGTCCTACGATAGCTTAATTAGGCATTTGAGACGAGACTGAATCAATGGAATAAAGTCAAAGAATTTGCGAAAAAACCCGTCAAAAGGACCAGTGGGCTCCGTTAGTCTTGCTTTTTCCGTCGCAGTAGCATAAGGAGCCCTTCTTCTTGTCGTTGAAGAAGTGGTCGGTAAGCTCTGAAATGAACTAAGGCCCCTTGGAGGCGCTTTCACTCTATTTCATAACCTAGGCTTTTCTTCTTTTTCTTTCTTATCTTTTTGTGATGCTGCTGCCCGGCGGCCACATAGAATTGAGTTCTTCTATTTATCAAGATATTGCAAATTGAGTTTCATAGTTAGGAAGTGAGACAGCTGGCCGGCACCAAAGACGCTTGTTTTCATCCCCTATCCTCTCCCTCTACTCGTCTTAGAAAGAAGAGATAGGGTCTCACTCAATTACATCGATTACAGTCTCAAAGGGTCGAGCTAACCTCTTTTTTTCTCTCCCACTGAACTGAATGAGGCTACTACTTTCCGAAACATCTCATGAAAGAGCATACCTTCCCCGATCCAAGGGACCGGACACCCAGGGATGCTGGACGGTAGGTACGAAGTTGTCCTACTTAACCCAGACTACAGGCACGAAGGTAGCAGCTCTCCGCCCTGGTGAAGCTAGCACGCGTCTCCCGTACCGCTTCTCCCTTGAAATGCATGAGCAGGGGTAGCTATGGCAGGCAAGCTCGAAAGGACCGACTTAGAGGCTCCATACTGGAAACTGGGGACCCAACCTTCACTCTTTTTTGATATCGGTTGGGACCCGGAGTATGGGTTTTTCTTTTCCATCCAAAAAGAGGAGCAAAGGACAGAAAGGACAAGACAAGAGCGCGGAAGAAGGGTGTTAAGGACTGCCCTCGTTCTCCATTTCTTTATGAACATGACTTGGCTCGCTATAAAGTATCTGCCTGTCTGCCTCAATGCCTGCTGACTCAACTGCGTACCTAGTATAAATCAATGTCATAGGCTCATCACCTTCTTAGCTTCTAGTCTGCTTTCATTGAGGTCTGAGATGACTGGACTTCTGATCAAAGAAATATTCCCAATTCACTACATTATATATCAGAAAGATTCAATCTCAGAATTGATCATCTCGTAACCGCTACGTGGGTCAGGTGCGAACTGAAACTCTTCGCTATAATCCAATGAATTTACCTCTAGGAAAGATGAAAGTAGACAATTTCTCCTTCTCAATAAAGAATGGACGTGTTCTATACTAGTTTGACATACAACATAGGCCTCAACAAGCTACCTTTCTTTTCACAATCCTTGGTCCTTCCGTAAGCTACCGAAAGAGCCGAGCAATAAGGTCGCTTCGCATTGCCCGCCGAGGGGGCGATAGGCGAACAAGCAAAGAAGGCCGTCAGTAAGGGGACGAAGTCGGTGAGCTGATAAGCAAGAGTCCGGGAGGTGAGCCGCGATAGCTACCGCTCCTAGGGCACGAAAGTGGGTGACTTTACTAGGTATCTTTTCTGGGTATCAAAAAGGTATAGCAGGCGAACTAGCGTGGCCGATACGCAGCGAAGCAGGTGTATCCTAGTAGTAGGGGATAGGCGAAGAGTCGGAAATAGCTTTCAGGTCCGTAAGGAAGAGGGGGACTTCACTGGGCTTTTAGGGAAATAGGGCGGGAGTTCAGCGAAGAGGAGGAGCGCTGATAATCATCTCTCAGGAGTGGCTTGCTTTGGCACATTTCATGTCACAGGGCGGGTAGAAAGAAAGTGCGTGAACCAGACATTTATGAATCAGGAGAGTCAAATAAGAACATAAGCTACGCCCTTCTTCTTATCCGAGTTCTTCTTATTAGAGAAAGAGGCAGAAAGGGATTTCTCATATTTCTCGTCAAATAAGAACATAAGCGAAGCAACTAAACTCCGTTGTACTACGTTGTAGAAGTGGAGATCAGAAGTCATAGGGTTCTTCGGACTCGGTGGGAATCACTATTCTCTCTTCATTCTCTCTTTCATGATCTCTTTACTCAGGATCGGATCAAGGCACGGGAGAAAACCAAGTAATGTAATGCCCTAGTGCTGGATGAAAGAAAACAAGAGGACGGCCTGAAGGATCGAATTCAAAGGGGGAAGACACACACACCCGTACAAATTGTACTCGGAAAGAGACCCAATCCGCCCCAGTCAAACAAGAAAGGGGCAAGAAAACACATACCAAAAGGTAGACTTAGCAGGGAAGACGTTCGTTCACACCCTACCCCCTGACTCACTCACAAAAATCAGACAAACTGGGGGACAAGAAAGAAAAGAAGGCACTAGACCCGTCCTTAGTCGTCTTCAATCTACCATATTAGGGAAAGCACCGATTTACCGCAAAAAAACCATTCATTCTCCGACAAGCGGGGCATTTGAGGCAAGAAAATACAGGACCTGGTTCCCTCACCCAATGGTTTATGCGATGCAAGCAGGCTAGGAAGATAATGAGTCCATTCCAAGAATCCAAGGGTTCGGGGAGGTAACAGAGACTAGTTAGCCCGCCCAGCCGGGAAAGAAGGTTTGCTCCGAGATCCCGATCGAGAAGACGACCATTGATTTCTTTCAGTCCAGACTTCTAACCTCTTCTGCACCCCCGAGTCAACTCAGCTGCTCCTATGATTCTGCTTTTCCTTATCCCACTCGGTCAAGTAGCATCGCCCCGATCCGGCTTCTTTCATTTGTGTAGGCTTATGCAGAGGCGGCATAAAGGTTCATCTTTCCTTGTGGTCTTTCGTCCATTTGTCTTTGAGAAGTCCCATCGGTGACCTCCAAACCAAGCATCATTCTCCTTTCTACGCATCGATACCGGTCCGAAGGTGCGAAGCGAAAGGACTGTTAAGGCTCAAAGAATGATCGAAATTCCACTAAAAAGTCCCATTGGACTCCATTGATCTTTGGATAACCTGTTGGGGACTGTCTTTCTGACCCGGGCTGACTCAGTCTTTAGTCTTTGTCAACTCCTTACTCCGCCTGCCCCCTACTCAATTTCTAATCCTTCATGAGCAGAGGACCCATCCTCCCCATTTTTTCTTAGAGCCTCAACTCCTACGGAGCGTCCTACGTAGCTTAATAGAATATGATCTTTCTCCTAGGCTTTTCCTGCTTTGTCCCACTCCGCGGTTCCACTTTCACTTTCTGGGAGTCTGACCTCTTCTAAGTCCGGTATAAGATAGATCTACCTTCATGTGCGTCTGTCTTTCGTTTCGTCTCAGTTCTTGTCGTAGAGGTAGTCTACTACGGTCTTTCAGTTGTAGGACCATTGTCAAAGTGTCAAACTAATTCCCTCTGGACCGAGAAGTCGATTCGTCCCTTTAGTTTAGACTCTTTCCCTCCTGCCTTCAAGTAAGGAATGCTTTTTCGCTTCGCACCTTTATTGAGCTGACCAAGCAAGCGCAACCACGCTTTTTCTATTGAGAAACTGAGCTTGAGCTGCCAGATCGAGCGAGAGGTTGGGCCTTGAACTAAAGCTGATTAACCTAACAACAATTAAGAGATTTTGGACTCTGCTTGCTTTGAGTGCAGCAAGCCGTTAGGCCGCCCTTCTACTTTAGTGCTGACGATATAAAAAGGTCAAAAAGCCTCGGCTAAGACCCATAAGTGAAATACGATAGGCTTGACAATTAAGTGGACGAACCTTCAAAAAATAGCCAAGATCGGTTCTTCAAGAAGGGCTTAAAGGAACTGAGACTTGACTTCATCAGGTTAAGAGAGAGAGGAATCGAGGGAGATAGGCTGCATGGTTAGGTGGATACTTT
>NW_026124566.1:35000-37286 GCF_025177605.1 Cucumis melo | reverse complement strand
TTTACTAGAATAAAAAACTTGTTAATTAGTTAATTAAAACGAGTCCTCTTTTCCTAATCTCATTAGTGGCCCTGATGAAAATACGTCAACGCTCAAATTTTCATGATTATTTTCTGATCCGATCTTTTTATTACTTATTAATACGACTTATTTTCGTCTTCGACAAAAGGTCCATTTATATACAATAATTGCATTGTAGCGGATATAGTTTAGTGGTAAAAGTGCGATTCGTTCTATTAATCCCTTAATAGTTAAGGGATCCTTCGGGTTGATTAATATTCCGATCAAAAACTTTATTTCTTAAAAGGATTTAATCCTTTACCTCTCGATGAAAGATTCGAGGAAAAATAAAAATTCTCGTGATTTGTATCCAAAAATATGTTCTAAATTGAAAAAATTGGATCATGAAATTACGAAACATAATTTTATTGAATTGGATCAATACTTCCAATTGAAGGAATAAGGGATCCATGGATAAAGGTGGAATTTTTTCTAATCGTAACTAAATCTTCAATTTTTTCTTTGTATAAGGGAGATTGAAGCAAAACAAAATAGCTATTAAACAATGTCTTTGGTTTACTAGAGACGTCGACATCGTTTTTTTAGCTCGGCGGAAACAAAATACTTTTCCTAAGGATTATATTAAATAGAAATAGGGAACGAAATAAATAACTGGAAAGATTGTTATAATCTCCTCTTGTATAGGGATCATCTATAAAGCGGGTCCTTTTGAATGCATTCAGACGGAAAGGCTGACATAGATGTTATGGATGGTATTTTTTTTTGTTTACATCTTATAAATTTAGGAATTTATCCATCTTCCATAAAGGAGCCGAATGAAACCAAAGTTTCACGTTCGGTTTTGAATTAGAGACGTTCAGTTCAAAATGATGAATCAACGTCGACTATAACCCCTAGCCTTCCAAGCTAACGATGCGGGTTCGATTCCCGCTATCCGCTTATCTTATCTTATAATATTCTTATCTTATAATTTATATATATTATAAATAGAAATTAATTAATAATGGAATTACTCAAATAAAAATTTTCAATTTACTTAATTTTAACTAAATTTTAACTAATGTATTAGTTAATGTAATGCATCATTGAATTCAATATGCAATTTCCGGAATTCTCACACATTTTTTTTACGAACAAGAGAGGTGAAAATACGAAAAAAAAAAATTGGAATCAAAAGCGTCCATTGTCTAATGGATAGGACATAGGTCTTCTAAACCTTTGGTATAGGTTCAAATCCTATTGGACGCAATTTTTTTTCATATATTTTTTTTTAGTTTTAAATTTTCTATATCATGTCAAGAAAGGAAAGATTTTGAATGATTTGAATAAGAGACGCTTATTTATTAATAGTAATTTATAAATTAGTTTTAATATTAATTGTAACTCTAGTTTTAGATTTATTATATAAATAAACTAATAATTCAATTCTGTTTTATTTGAAGATAAGATATTAGTAGAAAGGATATTCAAATTCCAAATATTAAGATATTTATGATATTCTAAATATATTATTAGAAATATAATCTAATTTTAACTTTAACTATATTTATAAAAAAATTTCTTAATTGTATTTACATTTCATTTTAATATTGATATATATTTCTAGAAATATTATCTACTTTCTTTAATATATTTATATATATTTTTTATTTTATATAAATTATATATATATATATTCTACCTACTAACACCTAATAAATGAAAAGAATGAAATTATTTCATGTTTCAATTTTAACATTTGAAAGTTCTAAAATTGATTTATACTTTACTTGTTTTCTTTTATACTTGGTCTTGAAGTAGAAAACGTTCCATCTGTTCCTGAATAGCTTCTTTCAAAAGGGCTTCCGCTTCAGTGGTCAATGTCTTCGTAGAAGAGATTATTTCTTGAAACTGAGGTTTATTCGTTTTTACGTAAGTACGTAACTCAAGAAGAAATTTCCTTACTTGTCCAATTTCTAATGAATCAAGATAACCATTAGTTCCGGTATAAACAGTCATTATCTGTTCGTCTACCGTGAGAGGTGCTGATTGGGATTGTTTGAGCAACTCACGTAATCGTTGACCTCTTGCCAATTGATTCTGAGTAGCTTTATCGAGATCAGAAGCGAATTGCGCAAAGGCTTCTAATTCGGCAAATTGAGCCAATTCCAATTTTAATTTGCCGGCTACTTGTTTCATGGCTTTAATTTGAGCTGCAGATCCTACTCTGGAGACGGAAATACCCACATTAATAGCAGGTCTGATTCCAGCATTGAATAGATCGGC
>NW_026124566.1:25000-32500 GCF_025177605.1 Cucumis melo | reverse complement strand
ATTTCTATTCGAAATAGAGTAAAAAATATGTTGTAAGAATCCTAAAAAAAAAGTTCCATTCGAGATTGGACTAAGAAAGGGAAGGAAGAAGGCGAGTCAGTATGCTAATGCCTCATCCTCAAATCAATCCTTCCCATAGGTTATTGTCCCAACGAATAAGTAATTGTAGGAGTGAAAGCTTCGTATAATTCGAAAAAGCAAGAGCAGCAAGTCCAAGTAAATAAAATACGAAAAAAAAATACGTAATTTTTTTAGGATTAAACAAAAGGATTCGCAAATAAAAGTGCTAATGCTACAACTAGTCCATAAATTGTTAAAGCTTCCATAAAAGCCAGACTAAGCAATAAAGTACCTCGGATTTTTCCCTCCGCCTCGGGTTGTCTCGCGATCCCTTCTACAGCTTGGCCCGCAGCAGTACCTTGACCAATCCCAGGTCCAATAGAAGCAAGCCCGACGGCCAACCCAGCAGCAATAACGGAAGCGGCAGAAATCAGTGGATTCATGATAAGTTCCTCACACCAAAAGAAAGAAATGGTTAATGATACAATCAACCAATGAATTATAACTTATTATTCCATCACTAAGATTTATCCAACTAAAAATTACGAATTGAAGTAATAATATTATTGAATCGTCCAAACTACTTCAATCTCTCTTTTTTAGTTCCTATCCATCCACGTAGTTTTTGTGAATCCATACGACTTTTGTTCTTCCATTTCTTTTAAAGCATTCTTTGAATTCTTCATTGTTTTTCTTGATTTAATCTCTCTATTCATTCAATATTGAATTCAAAATTACATTACAGCCGAAACAGAAGGACTTCCATTGTAAGCCCTATCTAAATTCACAGTAGTAGGGCGGATTAGATATATCTTTAGTTCCTATATAACTAGTTAATATCTAATATAACATATACATGTGTTTCTTACCTAACGTAAACCAATTATTCATATCTTGGATTCCATCGAATTTGAGAATCATTCTTCGAAATATCCACAAGGGTTGTCTTATAGCAATTCGATTCAATACATCTAGTTGACTCCACTCTCCTCTACTCTACCCTACCCAATCCTTTTTTCTCGTTTTTTGGAAACCCTTTCTTTTTAGAATTATCCCACATGGAGACAATCAATCTAAATGAACGAATTCATTAGTCCAAATCCTTGCATAGAAATATCAATATTTTATTAATCTAAGTTCATGTAATTTTTTTTTGTTCAATCGTTGAGAGGAAAAAGATCTTTTAGATCTCTTTCCTTTTTTTTTAATTCCCGAATATCGTAATCTTTCTAGTCTTACTCCCTAGATAGTATATACCTTCCTTATTTTTTGATTATTTGTATATTTATGTTCCCTAAGTAGATTATCTTGAGCCATGTATACATTGCCTTGGTCTAAGCTAAAAAAAAGAGTATTTAGAAAACTAATCAATGATGACCCTCCATGGATTCGCCTATATAAGCTGCAGCTAAAGTTGCAAAAATAAGAGCTTGAATACCACTTGTAAATAATCCAAGGAACATAACAGGTATAGGAACTACTAAAGGTACTAAAGAAACAAGAACAACAACTACTAATTCATCAGCTAATATATTTCCGAAAAGTCGAAAACTAAGTGATAAGGGTTTTGTGAAATCTTCTAAGATGTTAATGGGTAAAAGGATTGGAGTTGGTTGAATGTATTTACCGAAATAACTTAATCCTTTTTTGCTAAGACCCGCATAAAAATATGCTACTGATGTGAGTAAAGCTAAAGCAACAGTAGTATTTATATCATTTGTGGGTGCGGCTAACTCTCCGTGAGGTAACTGTATGATTTTCCAAGGTAAAAGAGCTCCTGACCAATTCGAAACAAAAATAAATAGAAACATAGTTCCAATAAAGGGAACCCATGGACCATATTCTTCGCCAATCTGAGTTTTGCTCACGTCTCGAATGAATTCAAGGACATATTCGAAGAAATTCTGACCGTCAGTAGGAATGGTTTGTGGATTACGAACAGCTATAATGGCTGAACCTAATAAGATAGCAATTACAACCCAAGAAGTAATAAGTACTTGGGCATGGACTTGGAAACCTCCTATTTGCCAATACAAGTGTTGGCCGACTTCCACACCAGATATATCGTATAACCCTTTTTGTGTGTTGATAGAACATAATAGAATATTCATATTGCCCTCTGAAAGAAATAGAACTGTAAAACAAATTATTTTGATTCGACTGTCTTTTTTTTTACTTGCCTTGAGTTGTCTATTTTTGATACCAATTTATTACATTACAATATCCCTAGTTTTTTTTATCTCTTTTGTGCGATTCGGGAATAGTAACCAATTCCCGAAATCTATGGAGTTCCCCCCAAAATTGATTTATCTTATTATTAATCAAGAATTTCGTATAGAGCTAGAACGACCCTCCGAAATTGCAAATACTAATTTGTTAAGAATTAATCGGATTGAAGCTATAGCATCATCATTCGCTGGAATCGAAATATCTGCGAGATCGGGGTCACAATTTGTATCAATTAAACAAATAGTTGGAATTCCCAACGTGATACATTCTTGAAGAGCCCGATATTCTTCTTGTTGATCAACGATTATTACAATATCGGGTAACCCCGTCATATATTTAATCCCGCCCAGATATGTTTGCAAGTGAGATAATTGTCTCTTCAACATAGCGGCATCCCTTTTCGGAAGACGGTTGAGTCCCCCCGTCTTTTGTTCCGTTCTCAAGTCCCTGAACTTATGAAGTCTCGTTTCTGTAGTAGACCAATTTGTTAACATCCCCCCGAGCCATTTTTTATTAACATAATGACACCGAGTCCTTGTTGCAGCCCGGGCTACTGAATCCGCTGCTTTATTTTTGGTACCAACAATTAAGAATTGTTTGCCCCTAGTTGCTGCATCAAAAACTAAATCACAAGCTTCTGATAAAAAACGAGCAGTTTGAGTAAGATTTATAATATGAATACCTTTACGTTTTGCAGAGATATAAGGTGCCATTCTAGGATTCCATTTCCTAGTACCATGACCAAAATGAACTCCTGCCTCCATCATCTCTCCCAAATGGATGTTCCAATATCTTCTTGTCATTTCTCCCCCCACTTCCTCGCTTTTTTTTCTTAAAAAAAGAGACGAGCTGAAATAGAAATAAATAATTGTTCCCATGGAACCTTATCCTCTACCTCGACCGGGGATTGACTGTTGATACACAATCCAAGCCATTAATTTTTTTCTATTCGTTATTATCTTATTACCAAATTAACGCGGCTAGTTAACAGGATGACTCCACTTTTATGAATCATTAAATCCTAGAAATGCTTGTTCTGATGTATCATGTAAATTCGTTGAAATGAAAAAATCAAATAATTCTTTGTGGTGGAACAAAATATCTCTCATTTCCCCCTCGAAAATTTTTTTTGGGGGGGGTTCTAAAGGAATATTGTTATGTTGCCTCGAACGGTGCGCTAATTCTCTGAATCCGGTACCAACTGGTATCATTCCTCCTAGAACAACGTTCTCTTTCAAACCTCTCAACCAATCGATACGACCTCGGAGGGCGGCTTTTGCTAAAACTCGAGCAGTTTCTTGAAAACTTGCTTCCGATATGAAACTTTGAGTATTTAGAGATGCTTTCGTTATTCCCAATAATACGGCTCGGTAACAGATCGCTTCTTCCAAAGCACGCCCTGTTCGTTCCGCTCGTAACAACCCAATGAGTTCTCCAGGTGAAAAAACATTAGACATTCCATCTTCTGAAACCAAGACTTTTGATGTTATTTGACGTACAATAATTTCGATATGTCTATTATGGATCTCCACCCCCTGGGATCGATAAACCTTTTGGATCTTATTAACCAAAGAGATACGACTTTGCACTATCGTTAGTTCAGAACCAATCAAAAATCCCCAAGGAATTCCAAGAATTCTTGTTATACGCTCGTTCCAACCCTCAATTCTCTTTTCTAGGCTCATCGATATTGAATCAATCGAACGCACTTCTAATACTTGTTCGACTTTTGGAAGACCCTGCGTTATATCACCAGATCGTGATTTTTCATATATAAATGTAACTAAAGTATCTCCTTCGTAAAGCATTTCGCCATAATGGCGATGAACAGTTGCTCCTGAAGTGGCCAAATAAGGCTTAGCTAATCTTATTACTACAGAATCAACTTCAACAATTATAATTTGACCCGATTTTAGGTGTGGTCTATTTTTGGCTATACATACATTTTCAAAAAAAAAATGTCCAAGACTAATTCTTGTTCTTGTAGGTGTTTCTTCACAATAATTATTGTGATAATTATGATGCAGAAAATGCCAATTCAAATTAAATGTATTGAAAACGATGTTACTGCATGGATCGGAATTGAAAATCCCCCCGTTTTCATCCATTAAATAATATTTAAGTACTTGAAAAGTCTGTTTTAAATTGTCAAGTTGCAAATATTTAGTTAGGGAGATCGGATTATGAGTTATTAAGTCATAAAATGAATAAAAATTCACAATTTGAGGGGCCGCCCCTAAAGGTCCTAACGAATTCCTAATTGAAATTAGAGGATCCTTTTTACTTGATTCTTTTATGACATTATAATCTTTTACATCGTTGAATAGATCCATTTGCAAACAATTCGATGCTGACAAAATTATCAAAGATTGGCGTTCCTTATTTCTATTGAACAACGTACGAATAGTTCCTTGATTTTGACTCGGAGATTGTGGAACCCTTGTCTTGGAATAAATAGAAAAAAATGGATTGATATTCGTGCGATCTGACTCATTATTAAAGATCAATCCTGAACCTGACGGATCTTTCCTTTTTCTCATATACGCAGTATCGGATTTCCCTAAGTCTATTCGTAGGAAATTTCGAACCAGACCATTTGTACTTACTTCAACAAAGGAAGCGCGCGCGTCTTCGATAGAAGAGCTTTTTTTGTCTCGGTCCCAATTCAACAATAAACAAGTCCGAACTAATTGAATGCTTGTGCCAGAAATTCCCCGAATTGGTTTTCCATTTCCATAAAGTATATAATTGACAACTCTAAGCTCCAGATTATCCCTTTCTTGCAATAGATCCTGTGGGAAAAGTTTTACTAAATTGATACCGTCGGCTAGTTCATATATGATTACAGGTCGAACAAAAACAAAATACTTTTTCTTGGTAGGTGTGATCCACTGGACATAAATCCAATTTTTCGATTTTTTTGATTTCTTAGAATTTTTTTTTACTCTTTCTGGTGGTATCAAGATGCCATTGTGTCGGGATATCTTATCCATCTCTCCAGGAAAATGTATATCTCCAGAAAATATTTTGAGTTCAATCCTTTTTTTTTTTTTTCTCCACTCGGACCAATCCACCTACTCGGCTTCTTATACTTAAAGTTAGTCGTGTAGCTACTCCAATGATACTATTGTTCCGTACCATTATGGAAGAAGATTCTGGTAAAATATGCACTTCCTCGGGAATGAAAAAAAATCGATCCACTTTCATTTGCATTTGGTATTTTGGCTTAAAGTCTTTGACTCCTCGATACTCAATCAAATCCTCTTTTTTGAGGATTGAATGCACCCCTATAGTCCCATATTTAGTAATTCCTGAACTATTTCTTCTGTATTGAGGATCATCGAAAAAAGCAAGAATACTATTTCTACGAAAAAGACCATTTATGGGTATTTCAATCGAAATACCGGAAGGGGGTCGTAGTTCTTTTTCTCGTTCTTGAAGTGATTCAAATTGAATGATGAATCCATTTCTTCGCCTCTTTGCCAATAAATCAGAATTACCGTGGAAAATAGCAGGATATGTGAGATTAGATTGACCCGTACATAGGATTGGATTAAGTTCTGAATAATCAGGAATTCCGCTTTCGTTTTTACCAGAGAGATCCGGACCATAAAATTTTTGTCCCACTTTATCATTATTTACTGAAAGGCTAGAAATATATCTTCTTTCGACACAAAGAGAATGAACGTTAATTTGATCTTGATCCTTGTAGAGTGAAAAAGGGACTACACTGCATCCGCACGAACCTCCTGATAATATCCATAAATGACTTGTTTTTGGTAAGAGATGGACATTACTATATGTAAATTCGGGTGCATGGTACACGTCGGTACTCCAATGCATTTCTCCCTCTGAGTCAGAATAAATATGTTTTCGAACTCTCTCTTTTAAATTAAGAGTGTATGTTCCCGCGCGAATCTCAGCAATCACTTGTTCTGATTCTACATATTGATCATTTTGAACTAAAAGTAAACTTTTTGGTGGAATAGTGACGTTATGTATAATATCCTCACTCTCAATAGTTACATACAAGTCTATATAACATAAAAAAGCAGGATGCCCATGGCGTGTACGTGTGGGATGAACCAAATTCTCATTGAATTTGATTTTGCCATTAGAAGAAGCTCGTATATGTTCTGCAGTCCCCCCTGTGAATACTCCGCCGGTATGAAAAGTTCTTAATGTTAGTTGAGTACCCGGTTCTCCAATAGATTGACCCGCAATAATACCTACGGCTTCTCCCAATTCTACCAGGTCCCCGTGAGTAGGACTTCGTCCATAACATAATCGGCAGATCCAAGATGTACTCCTACAAGTAAAGGGAGTCCGAATAGATATTGGTTGGGTTTGAAAGGTTATGAATCGATTAATAAGTCCAATACCAATATCTTGATTTCGAACACCAATGCATCGCGGGCCCATATATATATCGTCCGCTAATACACGACCAATTAATGTTTGGATAAAAATTCTTTCCGGAATCATCCTATTTCCAGGACTCACTAAAATCCCTCGGATGGTTCCACAATCGGTTCTACGTACAACAATGTGTTGAACTACTTCAACAAGTCTACGTGTAAGATATCCAGCATCCGATGTTCGTACAGCAGTATCCACAACTCCTTTCCGCGCTCCGTAGCAAGAAATTATATATTCCGTTAAGGACAGCCCCTCACGTAAATTGCTTTGAATGGGTAAATCAATCATTTGTCCTTGTGGATCTGACATTAATCCTCTCATACCTACTAATTGGTGTACTTGAGATGCATTTCCTCGAGCTCCCGAAAAAGACATTATATGGACTGGATTAAAAGGGTCAGTCATCCTAAAATTAGGATTCATTTCTTGTCGCAAATATTCACTTGTAGCATACCATATCTCAATGGACTGGCGTAATTTTTCTACTGCGTGTACGTTTCCATAATGATGGTGTTTTTCCAAAATCAAACTTTGTTGTTCAGCATCTTGGACTAGCCATCCCTTAGAAGGGATTGTTAAAAGATCATCAATTCCTAATGAAATGGATGTAGCAGTGGCCTGCTGGAACCCCAGAGTCTTTAGTTGATCCAGGATGTGTGATGTATATGCCATTCCGAAGTGATCTATTAATCTGCTAATAAGTCGTTTAATGGCAGTTCCATCTATCACTTTATTGTGAAAGACCAGATCGGCCCGTTCCGCCATAAGTACCTCCATATTACGCTGAGTGGG
>NW_026124566.1:12500-20000 GCF_025177605.1 Cucumis melo | reverse complement strand
AGCAGTTCGCCCTGTCAATCCTCCTGGGCCCAAATAACTCAATTTTCGCCCATGAACTATTTGTGTCAATGGATTAGTTCGATCTAAAACTTGAGATAATGGGTGTAATCCGAAAAAAGATTCAAATGTGGTTGTTAATGGAGTTGAAGTTACCAAATTCTGAGGAGTCGGTATTAATTTATGCCTAATTGCTCCACATATAGTTCCTCTAACCATATTTTCTAAACGAACTAGAGCCAATCCGAATTGATCTTGTAAGAGATCCGCAACAGAACGAATCCGTTTATTTTTCAAATGATTCATATCGTCAAGTGTACCCATTCCAAATTTAAGTCCAATCAAATGATCTGCAGCTGCCAATATATCTCGCTGTAACAAAAATGTATTGTTCTCAGGTATATCAAGATTAAGTCTCTGGTTCAGATTTCGTCGACCAATCCTTCCTAATTCACATCTTTGTTGAAAGAATTTCTTTTGTAATTCCTTACATAAGGATTCAGAAAATACCGGATCTCCGCCTACACAAGAAAATTGTTGATAAAACTCCAAAATGGCATTTTCTTTTGATCTAATTTTTTTTTTCTCCTTATCATTCAGGAAAGACAAAAAAATTTCAGGGTAGCAAACATTCTCGAGAATTTCTCTTAGATTCGAACCCATAGCTGATGATAGAACTAGAATAGATATTTTCTGTTTCCTACTCACACGAGCCCATATCCTTGCTTTTCGATCAATCTCTAATTCTAATCTTCCTCCCCAATCAGATATTATGGTGCCGGTATAGACCGAAATTCCGTTATGGTCCAATTCTGACCGGTAATAGATACCGGGGCTTTGCAATATTTGACTGATGACAATTCTGTATAGTCCATTTACTATAGAAGTTCCCAGGGAATTCATTAGAGGAATGTTTCCAATCAAAATTGTTTGTTCTTGCATATCCCTACGGGTTTTCCAAATTAATCCTGCGGATACGTATAATTCAGAAGAATATGTGAGTGATTCATATACAGCATCTCTTTCTTTTATCAATGGTTCTACCAATTTATATGTTTCCACAAATAATTGAAATTCAATTTCTTGATCTGTATCTTCAATTTTTGGAAACTTAGAAAGTTCTTCTGTTAAGCCATGATCAATGAACCTACAAAACCCTTCAAATTGTATCTGATTAAACGCAGGTATTGTAGACATTCTCTCATTTCCACCCCCAAGCATTTTATTTATTTCCCATTTATAAAAAAAATCCCATTATTTGCTTAAAATGGATCGATCTAGCAATGATGGAATTTATATTATGTTTACTGAATCACATGAAATTTTACCTAACTTCATAGGTGTAATAGATGTAATGCATGAAATACATATGAACGTAGGAATAAAGAGACTTTGATACTCAAATTAAATTGGAATTTGCAACAACTACAAATGAATTGGTAAATTCTATTTAGAATTATGGAGTTTTGTATAAAATATCTATATCAAAACAAAAGTGAGTCAATTTCTACCATTATTATGATATTCCAATCGGATTGGGTACTATAAATAGATTCGGGATTTGATCTGAAGAAACAATATAGAATTTTTTTTATTTAACAACATGGAACTTTTTCGTAGATTTCACTGTTAAAAAAAATTCGCATAGAAGAGAGATATTTTACCTATACCTATATTTTTTTTAGTAGAATTCGTAGAATGCGATTGAAGTATGTATAAGGACTTGTATTTATTAATAAACATGTGCAGATATATATATATAGTTAGTTATATATATCGCCTCCTTTATTACAGTTCTATGGGGAACATCACATGTCGTACTCTATCAAAAATTTATATTTTCTATTTAATGATAATGAAAAAAAAATTCTAAAAACAGAATTCCGAACATTTCCTATAAACATCTTATATATATATAAGATATTAGATTTAGATAATAGTAATCGTTTATGTTCTGGGGTTTACATATACTCATAATCGCTATTAAAATTGTCATTAATAAGGATTTTTTTATGGTTATGGAAACGAATCAATACGGATGGATTAGTAATGATTAGTTATCTATCAATTTTTATTTATTTAGGTAAGGTATCCATTTTTGGATTGTTTTCTTATATCATTAGGGAAACCGAATTTGCAATTTCAATCCAAGAATCATTTATGAATTCACAGTCAATAGTTAAAGTTAACGGTTCCCATTTGTCCTGATTTTTTGCTTTTGTGAATGAAAATCCACATTTTTTTTTCAATAGAAAAAGCAAAGTTTTGCGGTTTTTCGTTTTAGATATTGTGTGTTGTAAGATACTATCTATCTAAGAGATAGAGCCAATCCAATATTTTGTATCGTTTTGGCGGCATGGCCGAGCGGTAAGGCGGGGGACTGCAAATCCCTTTTTCCCCAGTTCAAATCCGGGTGTCGCCTCAGCAACAAACAAAAGAATCAAAATACCCTCTTCTGTTTTGCTGATATAACTTTATCATTTTTTTTAGAAGAAAAGCATCTTTAGATTTGCTTGATTCTAAGCATCGTTGGGGTTCTCTAAAATGTTATAAATCCTTGCGTATAGGTTTCGTTTCCAGAATTTAGTAGAGTAATGAAAAATAATCGTTAAATCTTGAGATGATAGCCCTTCGACTACTAATGTAGTGTCTACTCATTGGGTCTTGAATTAGGGAATATAATTTCATTTTTCCTTACGGAAAGGAGGAAGATACTTGATATACGGACTCATGAAAGTATCTGAGTACTCGAGCATTCAATCAATATTATATTGAATGAATAATTGGCTTTTTTTTTTATTTTAATCTTAAAAAAAGAACTTATTTCTTTTCGATAAGCTCTAACCACGCATGTAATAGGCCATCCCATCTTCCGATTGTCTCTATGAAACAATCGGGGGGACAGTAAAGATTAGATCAAATGAGAAAGGAATAATAGTAGGGTTATGTGATAGATACTATCTTGATTCTCTATTTTGAGACTTTTTACTTAATGTAATGAAATGCAGGACAACAAAAGAAAGACTAGGTCTTATTATTCCTACATGTTACTAACATTCTTTTGATACTTCCAAGAGTTTTTCTGCCTCTTTTATTTATTTGTACTGAATTTTTTCGATTATACTAGAAATCATATAATAACTTGGGATAATTCGATTTTTTGTATTGTTTCATCAATGGTGTTGTGCCCGAATCTCTTTTTGACTATGCGCTAGTGATTCCACTATTATTAGTGAATAATAATTATTAGTGAGCAATAATGGAATAATTCTTTTATATTCATAGAGATAGGGGACATAATTCACATGGATATGGTAAGTCTCGCTTGGGCTGCTTTAATGGTAGTCTTTACATTTTCTCTTTCCCTCGTAGTATGGGGAAGAAGTGGACTCTAGAAGTACTACTAATTGAAAAATAAAACTGTATTGTTTTTGGTTTATTTTATAGATCGTTCTGCAAAACTTTTTTTCTTTTATTTTGAAAAGTAAAAAAAAAAAGAGTTCGGATTATAAGTTTTTAAGTGGATCCATACTTTCAACACGAAAGAACATAGACATAGTGGTTGTCCAATGAGATACTACGCATAATAATATACTACCTCATAATAAGATAGTACCTCGGGGTAGCCACCCACATATTACGTGCTTACCACTTCTTTTATTTATTATTATTAGTATTTTAGTTATTTTCAAAATAGGATTTTTTCTTGTTTTAGGGAACTCATTTCATATCATGCTTCAAACGTTAAATAAAAATGGGGTTTGCTAATTCTTTTCGAAATCCGAAGATAAAAAGTTCCCATGGAACCGAACTCCTGGATCATCTGTCAACTGCTCAATCAATTACTTCTTTCGAATGCTAAAAAAAAATTAGTGGCCTTTCGATTATTTGATTTCAGATTCATTCTAATCAACATGAATTATGAAGCAAAGAAATAGAATTGGGCCACTATGTATATTAGATTAATATTACATATATGTAATTGATATGATATCTATATATAAATAGAAAGATATATATTGTATATTCATCTATATTCAAATTGATCGATATTCAACCTCTATTTTTATAGAGTACAATTTTATATTTATACACTTCAATAACAATAATAGATAGTATGGTAGAAGGATTCATATATTTCTTTCTACCATACTATCGGATCTTATCGAATACTTCTCTCGTAGAATACTGATAATTCTAGTCCGCCAATTTCATTTAAGACGCGAAATTTTAATGCTTTTCATTTTTCTTATCTTCAATCATTGATAAGAACTAAAACGTCAAGGTTAATTCAAATTAATCACTTTGACTGATTGTTTTTACGTATATTATAAGTAAAAAGGCGGTCGGAACTAGAATGAACAGTGCAGTAGCAATAAATGCGAGAATATTTACTTCCATAATATCATCGTTTCATTTTTTATTCGCAATAACTCGGGATTTAATCCCATAGAGATGATAAATGTTTCGCTTGTAAATTCAAGGGGATGCGTTGCATCTCGATGATATCGAATCGTATTAAAATATCATGAATAACAATATCGGAGCTATCAAATCGATTCATCGTCGAGAATTGAATAGTATAACATAGGAAGATCTTTTATCCATACCGAATTTAAACAAAATGGGATTCCTGATGCAATCAAGAATTTCGTTACTTTTTTTTATTTATAATTTTTTGCATTCTTTCTTTTCTATAATCTACTGCCCTCTTATTCAATGCAATCATCTGATGAAGTCTCATCAGACTACCTTTACCCTTACATTGTTTATAAACAAACTCAAGCAAAGAATAGCAGCGAAATTCAAAAAAGGAAAAGGAGGTAGGTTCGAACTAAACTCCTTCCTTTTTTTGTACTTATAAAATCTTCTTAAAAAAAAGAAATAAAAACGAAACTTAAACTTTCAAAAATTCTTAATTACCTCACTAAGAGAGATAGATGGGATCCTTGTTTGTATTAATATCCTCTTTCCTTGAATTAGTAGTGGGACGTATATATCAAAAGTTAAGTGTTAAATTTTAATAAGATAGATTATTTCAAATTCAAATTAGTAATTGAATTTACTAATTGAGGTTACAAAAAATCGGAGCCAGAACGGATATATTTTGCTTTCAGACGAAAAATTAGATCAAAGTTTACTATGTAAACTTTATTTTGTATCGTCCAAATTCCCTTTATGTATGTGCTTTCCGGAAACGTATAGTACTCTATTTCATTAGAAAAATCGGGCGTAATCAACTAGACCCAGTACGCCTTCGAATCCTGAATATGATGCTACCAATAATTGTGGTAATTCACATATGGCACATATGTCTTTCTCCCATCAATTAGTACTCGTTGAAGAAATCAAAATTCCCATATTTTTTTGTTGAAAAATGTGGAAAAAAAATAAGAGAGATCCCGTTTGGAATAAAATTCAGTTATGTTATTTGTTCTCTCTTTCACAGGAAAGGAAGAGATTAATTGATGTATTTTTTTTTTTATTGGATTTGGATCCATCGGGACTGACGGGACTCGAACCCGCAGCTTCCGCCTTGACAGGGCGGTGCTCTGACCAATTGAACTACAATCCCAGGGAAATAAAGTGTACAACATATGTTGTTGATTTAATTTCCTTCAAACCTTTCTATGTAGATTTTTGATTCGAATTGTCATATTCTACCAGACAGAGACGCGAGTAATAAAGTAATAGATTGATATGCGCGGAGACATGGACTTTAGTGTGAGAAGCATGGATTAATATTTATTTTTTCGTTATTGTAAAATTGATTGATTATCAATTGTCAATGAATAAAAAAAGAGTTTTTTTTTTTATTCTTTCATATCAAGTCAAGTATTTCTGTAGAAGGACAAATAGGTTATATCATTTTATGGTGGATACGCGATATATTGGGCCGAGCTGGATTTGAACCAGCGTAGACATATTGCCAACGAATTTACAGTCCGTCCCCATTAACCGCTCGGGCATCGACCCGGGAAGAATCAATTCCAAGCTTGTTGATAATCCATGATCAACTTCCTTTCGTAGTACCCTACCCCCAGGGGAAGTCGAATCCCCGCTGCCTCCTTGAAAGAGAGATGTCCTGGACCACTAGACGATGGGGGCATACTTGCCCGACTGCCATCATACTATGATCATAGTATGAATAGTTTTTTGAAATTGTCAATATAAAATAAATATAATGGACTAATATGATGCAATTCGACGTATTTTTCTTTCTTTCATTATTCCATCGAAATTTTTTTATTTGTGATTTCTATTTATGAATCGTTCATTCTAATCACCATTCCCCATATAATTCTATATAGAAATTATTTTATTTTAAATTGCATTTTTTTTTATTTATTTCATTTAAATAATATACATAAATTTGCAAATTGGAATATATAGTTATATTACTTATATTATAGAATATCAAATGAAAATAGTGATTAGTAGTGATTAGAGGAAACCTCTCTAAAATAAACAAAAATAATAAATATTAGAAAAAAAAATATTCTTTTTTTATTTTATTCTTTTTTTATTTAAATAATACGAAGGCTAGTACCCTTCGGGAATTGGTCTGCCATATGCTATAAACAGGATTAAACTCCATTTCTCATACTTTCACTCATTGATTCACTCATTGTTAAGATTAGGTTAGGTATATTTCGATCTCACACTAAGCCAAGAAATTAAAAAACGATAAATTTTGAAATCTGGGGATAGGGATCAACAAGTTATTGAAAATTTTTTTCTCGCCAAATAGAATTGCTTTATCAATGATTCGGTGAATGTATCTATGTTCAATTCGTGTGTGTACATGTATGAATCAAATTCATTTCGTTAGGATGGGGCTCATCAATTTAATTAGGGATCGGTCGTATGATGAAACAATTCATTGCATTGATCAAATCCAATATCAAAAAACTATTTTACCTATACTCATTAGATAAATCCAATTTTTCGTTACTCAATGAGCGACTATGTAGATAAGATATATTTATGTACATATCTTATTATTTATAATTTATAATAATTATATACACTCAACTCATCGTGGCTAGTGTCTGACTCAGAAATTGAATCAAATAGGCCTTTTTAACTCAGTGGTAGAGTAACGCCATGGTAAGGCGTAAGTCATCGGTTCAAATCCGATAAGGGGCTTTGGCTTTTTTCATAAAACTCCAGCCGTAGTATTCATATTTGATTGAGGGGAGAATAGACGACATATTGTTTTTTTTTTTTGTAATAAAAAAAGTACAAACCCTATCATTTTAATTTCATTTTTTTATAAAAAAGTTATCTTTAATTATACCAAGTTATTATTATAATGAATAATATAATAGTAATTATAGTTAGAAACTCAAAATTAGAAATTATATAGTGACACATTTTTTTATTATTTTGATTCTAGAATTTCTAATTCTAGAATTTATATATTTTCTTATTCTATAGAATATATAAATTCTATTATTTTATTCTAGATTCTATTCTAATCCTTAGAATAGATTCAAATAA
>NW_026124565.1:12500-15000 GCF_025177605.1 Cucumis melo | reverse complement strand
TCGATTGATGGGATTTGGTATGATACTTATGAGATCGATGAGATTGATATTCCAATCTTTCTTCTTCGAACGTATTGATTTGACCCCATAAGCGGGACCGCCACCCCATAGCATGTTGCCACCAGAAGCAGAACCCCATATTTCTTCTAGAGAATCTCCTAATTGTTCCAGAGCAACTAGAAAGAGATTCTTTAACCAGAAAGAATTCCTGGGATACCTATCCAGAAGTTTTCGCAACTCAATCATGTATGATGGAATCATCAAAGATTTGACCTTTTCGAACTCTGTCTGTAACTCACTATAGGCTCGAGAAACAAAGAGAAGATGTGTACGAACGAGATATACAGCAATAAGAAGAAGGAAAAGGATTGAATAGAGGAACTCCCGAACATTTGGCCATCTCAGATGTGTCGATATCGATGGTGACTCATTATTTCGATGAATCATTTCTTCGGACAGAAGAAGATTAGGTAAACACTTACTCGAAATCTCACTTATCAGATTCCATTGTAGAAGACACAATTTTCTCTGAAGAATTCGCCATGATATTATGCATGGATCATATATATCATGAAAAATGTATACAAATTTTTGGATGCTACTTAGTATCGGCAATAGGTCTGAAAAAGTATCTAAAAATAGCAAATTTAGATATTTGTACCCTGTCGAAGTAAGGAACCATGGCATATATGTTTGGAATAGATTCCATTTTGAGAGAGTTGAAAAAGCACTATCTCGTTGAAAGGTTCTATACATCTGCCCTTTCTCAAGGCATTTCTTTAGACAAAGACTCCGTTTTTTTCCTCTTTTCGGATGGTAAATATTTCTCAGAACATGGAGTGTGAATCAAACCCATGTTTGAATTGAAATTGAGATACTGATGCAAGTTCTTCCCCCTCTGAATCAGATAGATTCATATCTGAAAGAGGGTTGACAATAAGTTCTTTCAAAATTGACTATTTGTCCCTCTGTTAGAGGTGTTCCAGAAATGTCTGCGATCGAGTAAATAGCTCGACGAACGAATGGATCGGATCGAATTGGAAAATGGAAAGATTTGTACAAGTTATACCTTTCGTCACCACTTTGTGGAAAATCGTTAGGTATGAATATGTTAGATACCTGTGACTCGATTGGTGAAATAGTATCTCTCTCCAAAAAAGCATGTTTTTTTTTACCGCCGCACAAAGAAAATATTTTGTTGCGAATGAACAAGATATTGAGGAATTGTCCATACGTAAAATCATAATTATTGATACGGGCCTTTTCCACATAATCCACATAAAAAGGGAATCTTTTGTTACAATAGAAGCAGAAGTGATGTGGATTATTCAAGAATCGAAGTCGAGTTGCTTTATAAAAAGAAGATATCAATGAACTTCTATGAAATGGTTTCACGGGATTTAGCCAATTGTCTTGATCGTGGGATATCATTGAGAAATAGGAATCCGTGTTATCAAAGGATTTCCTGCGATTATTTCTAGTATGGAATGAGTCAATCATCCACTTTGGTATCTTATTGAACAAAAATGGTGATATTGTTCCTCCCATTGATCAAGAATTTCGATTTTTGGGAAGTATAATGATCATCCAATAAGAAGGGTTTCAATTTTTTCAAATGAACGATTTGAAGACCTATTGATTCTAACAACTGATTGCAGAGTTGATCATTCGGACCTTTCAATTCATAGATGTGGATCTCGGACCTATGAAGGGGGATATTCCCGAAAACTCACAAAGAAAAAAGGAAGTGAGTTAGACAAAAAGAGAAGAAACTTGGACAAAAAAACAAGTAACTTGGACAAAAAGAAACGAAGTGACTTAGACAAATCTTTTTTATCGATAACCTCAGACCAATCAATCGAATATTGATTAATTACGTAATCGATCGAACACTACTTGAAAATGAAAATGGCTCTTCTGCTCAGAAATGAAATGTTCCTGGAAATTCTTGCTCCCCATTGGACCATTTGTATCTATATGCATTAGGATCCCGATTCATGGATCTCTCGGTTCGAGAAATCAAAATAAGAGGATCGAACCATTTCTTCTGACCCTTTTTGAAATTTGATAAATGTTGGTTGATCGTATATTTCATTATAGTTCTATGATTCAGAGTATCATTTCCTATTTGATCCCTTTGAATTCCATATTCCAAGTCGCGATCGGATCTATTCATTAAAAAGAATCGATTCAATACATTTCTTATGTACCCATAATATTGGATTTGAATCAGATTTCGGATCAATCTATATTGATTGACTGCCTCCATTATGTTGTTGCTAGCAAATACCACTATTTTTTGTTTTGGATCTTCCAAATCATTCCCGGGGGAGGTCCGGACCCATTTTTTTCTGATCCTTCGATAAAAAGATTCATTCTCTTCATAAAAAATAGGAGGTAGAACCAATAAATATTTCTTTTTCGATTCATCCCTGGAGTTGAATACCTCATTCAAGAATTGTTTTTGATCCAATCCGTAGGAATCAATAGAAAAGGCAAA
>NW_026124565.1:0-7500 GCF_025177605.1 Cucumis melo | reverse complement strand
AAAAATACGAGATTGTATCCGGAATTATGTACAAAAAAACATGAGAATATTTTCTGGTGTTGAAGGAATTGCACGTATCGAGATTCAAAAAAGAATTGATCTTATTCAAGTGATAATCTTTATGGGATTCCCAAAGTTATTAATAGAAGGTGGGTCTCGAAAAATCGAAGAATTACAGATGAATGTACAAAAAGAATTAAATTCTGGGAACCGAAAACTTAACATTGCTATTACAAGAATAGGAAACCCTTATGGACACCCTAATATTCTCGCAGAATTTATAGCCGGACAATTAAAGAATAGAGTTTCATTTCGCAAAGCAATGAAAAAAGCTATTGAATTAACTGAACAGGCGGGTACAAAGGGAATTCAAGTACAAATTGCCGGACGTATAGACGGAAAAGAAATTGCACGTGTCGAATGGATCAGAGAAGGACGGGTTCCTCTACAAACCATTCGAGCTAAAATTGATTATTGTTGCTATCCAGTTCGAACTATCTATGGGGTATTAGGCATCAAAATTTGGATATTTGTAGACGAGCAATAATAAGCCCTTACTCAACTTGTGTTTAAGTTTTATTCAATGATCGACCAAGAAATGACAAATCAGTCTTTTTCGTTTAAATAAAAAATGAGCAATTCTATAAGGTTAAATAAAAATGAAATTAATCATTTGAGATAATTGCTATGCTTAGTGTGCGACTCGTCAGTTTTTTTTATGTTCGGATTAAAACCAAAAAATAAAGAAGGATAAGCCCATACATAATCTGAACTAATAATTATAAAACTAATAACCAACTCATCGCTTCGCATTATCTGGATCTAAAAAACCAACCAGTCAAGATATGTTATATTGGTCATATCATTGTAGCAACTGAAATCTTTTTTGCATAAAAAAAATCCGATTATGAGTTGTCAAGCAATAAAAGTATGCGGATAAATGGAAGGGTGAAAGAAAGAGAGAAAAAGAATATGAATGATATATCATTCCAATACGTAATATGTAAGGTCTATGGGTCATCTCATAAAAGGTAGTGTAATAAAGCATTAAGACTGATGAATTCATAATTAGATGAATCTGTTCATAGAACAAAAAAGCCAAGAGCCCCGAGACAATAAAGACTGAGAAGATTGACTCAAAAACAAATTTTATTACGGGCTCCATTGTATAATTAAGACCTAACCATTAATCGAGAGGCGATGGGAACGAGGGAACCCGTGAATACATAATATTCTATTGAAAACGAATCCTAATAATTCATTGGGTAGGATGGCGGAAGGAACCCAAGACCAATCCATTTATTATGAGAGGTAGGTTCATGGGCTAACTAACCCGAGAACCAAAACATATATAAAAAGAGTAAATATTCGCCCGCGAACGTTTCCATTTTATTATATTTCTAAATTAGGGTCGATCAAATATAATAATAGATAAAAAAAGGCAAAACAAAATAAAGATTTGTTATAACCTTAATAATAAAAGAAAAAATAACAAAACGAGATTATATTATCTATAATTTTTTAGAAAACTATAATAAAAAAACTTATTCTATTATTCTAGAATCTATAAACAGTTTAGTTTTCTATCAAAAGAAAAGAAGATATACAAATTTCGAATAGATTGATTAAATGAAATATCAAAAATCCCATAATTGAATCTATTATTCAGAAAATATCAGTAAATACATGTATATTTTTTTGAATCGTTTCATTCGCGAGGAGCTGGATGAGAAGAAACTCTCATGTCCGGTTCTGTAGTAGAGATGGAATTTAGAAATAACCATCAACTATAACCCCAAAAGAACCAGATTCCGTAAACACCATAGAGGAAGAATGAAAGGAATATCTTATCGAGGCAATAGTATTTGCTTCGGGAGATACGCTATTCAGGCACTTGAACCCGCTTGGATCACATCGAGACAAATCGAAGCCGGACGAAGGGCAATGACACGAAATGCACGACGCGGTGGAAAAATATGGGTACGTATATTTCCGGACAAACCCGTTACACTAAGACCCACAGAAACACGTATGGGTTCAGGGAAAGGATCCCCCGAATATTGGGTAGCTGTTGTTAAACCAGGTAGAATACTTTATGAAATGAGTGGAGTAGCCGAAAATATAGCCAGAAAAGCTATTTCAATAGCGGCATCCAAAATGCCTATACGAACCCAATTCATTACTTCGGGATAGAAATGTAGAATCAAAGGAAAGCGATCTTTGTTTAAGATGAAAAAAAAACAATTGCAGATTTATTTTTTTTTTTTTTGAAAAACAATATTTCTTTTTTTTTTTTTTACTTCGCCCTTTGCATTGAAAGAAAAGATTCCAAAATAATATGATTCAACCTCAAACCCTTTTGAATGTAGCAGATAACAGCGGAGCCCGAGAATTGATGTGTATTCGAATCATAGGGGCTAGTAATCGACGATATGCTCATATTGGTGACGTTATTGTTGCTGTAATCAAGAAAGCCGTCCCAAATACACCTCTAGAAAGATCAGAAGTGATCAGAGCTGTAATTGTACGTACTTGTAAAGAACTCAAACGAGAAAATGGTATGATAATACGATATGATGACAATGCTGCGGTTGTTATTGATCAAGAAGGAAATCCAAAAGGAACTCGAATTTTTGGTGCGATTGCCCGAGAATTGAGACAGTTAAATTTCACTAAAATAATTTCATTAGCACCTGAAGTATTATAAAATGAGACAGACCGTGAGATAGTTATACTATTTGAATGAAATTAATTAGTAGATTGTGTATCACGTATATACCTTTTAAAATTCATAACTATTTAATAAAAAAGAATGTTGATTAGATCAAAAATTTAAGTAACCAATAATTTTCGTTTATCATGGGTAAGGACACTATTGCTAACATAATAACCTCTATTCGCAATGCTGACATGAATAGAAAAGGAATGGTTCGAATACCATCTACTAACATCACCGAAAACATTGTTAAAATACTTTTACGAGAAGGTTTTATTGAAAACGTAAGGAAACATCGGGAAAGCAACAAGGATTTTTGGGTTTTAACCCTACGACATAGAAGAAATAGGAAAGGACCATATAAAACGATTTTAAATTTAAAACGGATCAGTCGACCTGGTCTCCGAATATATTCTAACTATCAAAAAATTCCTAGAATTTTAGGCGGAATGGGCATTGTAATTCTGTCTACTTCTCGGGGTATAATGACAGACCGAGAAGCTCGACTACAGGGAATCGGCGGCGAAATTTTGTGTTATATATGGTAATCTTTATGATATTCGAATTATACACAGAACTTCCCTATTTGTAAAAAAAAAAAAAAAAGAAAAGAGGTGGGTTTATAGTTTATAATACGACTCCCCCTTGATTAATTGATACTTTGAAGGGTGTTTCGTCTGGAATGAAAGAGCAAAAAAGGATTTCTGAAGGTTTAATTACTGAATCACTTACCAATGATATGTTTTGGGTTTGTTTAGATAATGAGGATCCAATTCTAGGTTACGTTTCAGGAAGGATTCAACATAGTTTTATCCATATACTAGGTAATAGAGAGTCAAAATTTCAGTAAGTTGTTACGATTCAACCAGGACCAGAAGGCGTATAATTTATAGACTACGAAACAAAGATTCGAATGATTAGGTGAAGTAGTCTTTTCACGTGCAATATTCTTTTTTTTGTAGGGAGATCCAATTCGAAATAGAAAATTTCAAGAAACTTATTTTCTTCCAATAAGTAGATTAAGGTAAGGAATAAAAAATATGAAAATAAGGGCCTCCATTCGGAAAATTTGTGAAAAATGTCGCCTGATCCGTAGGCGGAGACGAATTATGGTAATTTGTTCCAATCCGAGACATAAACAAAGACAAGGATAATCTTTATAAAAAAAAGGACCCCTAAAGGCCACCCACAATATATACATAAAAAGAAATTAAAGGATCCGTTTTGACATGAAATGGATATATCCATATATCTCTGACTTAGATTTATGAGATGATAAAATATGGCAAAACCCATACCAAGAATCGGTTCACGTAGAAATGGACGTATTAGCTCACGTAAAAGTACGCGTAGAATACCAAAGGGCGTTATTCATGTTCAAGCAAGTTTCAACAATACAATTGTGACTGTTACAGATGTACGGGGTCGGGTAATTTCTTGGTCCTCCGCCGGTACGTGTGGATTCAAAGGTACAAGAAGAGGGACACCATTTGCCGCCCAAACCGCAGCAGGAAATGCTATTCGGGCAGTAGTGGATCAAGGGATGCAACGAGCCGAAGTTATGATAAAGGGCCCCGGTCTCGGAAGAGATGCAGCATTAAGAGCTATTCGGAGAAGCGGTATACTATTAAGTTTCATACGGGATGTAACCCCTATGCCACATAATGGCTGTGTAGGCCCCCCTAAAAAACGACGTGTGTAAAAATAAACATTGAAGAGAAATTTCAAGAGAAATAAATAATTCAATGATTTTATCAAAAAATATTACTATGGTTCGAGAGAAAATCAGAGTATCGACTCGGACACTAAAGTGGAAGTGTGTTGAATCAAGAGCAGACAGTAAGCGTCTTTATTATGGACGCTTTATTCTGTCTCCACTTATGAAGGGACAAGGGGATACTATAGGCATTGCGATGCGAAAAGCTTTGCTTGGAGAAATAGAGGGAACATGTATCACACGTGCAAAATCTGAAAAAATCCCACATGAATACTCTACCATAGTCGGTATTCAAGAATCAGTACATGAAATTTTAATGAATTTGAAAGAAATTGTATTGAGAAGTAATCTGTATGGAACTCGTGATGCGTCTATTTGTGTCAAGGGTCCTGGATGCGTAACTGCTCAAGACATCATCTTACCACCTTCGGTGGAAATCGTTGATAATACACAGCATATAGCTAACCTAACGGAACCAATTAATTTTTGTATTGAATTAAAGATCGAGAGGAAATCGCGGATATCATATACAAACGCCAAATAATTTTCAAGACGCAAGTTATCCCTATGGATGCTATATTCATGCCTGTTCGAAATGTTAATCATAGTATTCATTCTTATGTAAATGGGAATGAAAAACAAGAGATACTTTTTCTCGAAATATGGACCAATGGAAGTTTAACTCCTAAAGAAGCACTTCATGAAGCCTCTCGGAATTTGATTGATTATTTATTCCTTTTTTACATGCGGAAGAAGAAAAAGAAAACTTCCATTTTAAAAATAATAAACAAAAAGTTACTTTACCCCTTTTTACTTTTCATGAGAAATTGGCGAAACTAAGAAAAAAGAAAAAAGAAAGAGCATTAAAATATATTTTTATTGACCAATCAGAATTGCCTCCTAGGATCTATAATTGCCTCAAAAGGTGCAATATACATACATTATTTGACCTTTTGAATAATAGTCCAGACGAACTTATGAAAATCAAACATTTTCGCATAGAAGACGTAAAACATATATTAGACATTCTCGAAATGGAAAAGAATTTTGCATAAATTTGAAATCCATTGGATTTTTGTTGTAAAAAAAACTTTATAAAAAAAAAAGACGAAAATGAAGTTTGAATCTTTAACAGAATCCGTATACTCAAAATAAATCAAAAATTTCATTAAATATGTGTATCTAGGGGTAATTCACTTTGAAGCAACTATTCCCTAGATACACACATCGTGATATTTTATTTATTTCACAATTGAATCAATTTAAAAAAGCCCTAAAGTTAGGGATTTATCAATCGGTAATGTTGCTCCAATACCCAACCAAAGAGCTACTGCGGTACCAATCAAAAAGACGGTTGTCGCTACTGGACGACGAAATGGATTTTGGAATTTATTGACATTCTCCAAAAATGGTACAGTTAATAATCCCGCCGGTACGGAAACCATTAAAAGAACACCCAATAACTTATTTGGCACTGTACGAAGTATTTGAAATACGGGAAAGAAATACCATTCCGGCAATATTTCCAAAGGAGTTGCAAATGGATCTGCGGGTTCACCAATCATTGATGGTTCTAGAACCGCTAAGCCCACGTTACATGCAATAGTACCTAGAATGACTACTGGAAAAATATATAAAAGATCATTGGGCCATGCGGGTTCTCCGTAATAATTATGACCCATACCCTTAGCCAATTTAGCTCTTAATACAGGATCATTCAAATCTGGTTTTTTTTGTTATTAGGATAGGTGAATTATTATGGATCCATCCCCCGAAAGAACCGGACATGATAATTTTTCATCATCCGGCTCGAGCACAAATCAAACGAACCAACTGGATCCAGAAAAAAAAATCGATATCTTATCCAAGCATATATAAAATAAATGAGTGATTCAATGTAAGAAAAAATTTAGCGGATTCCGTTTTCAAGAGTTACAATTATCCATTGCAAGGAATTAAGTTCGTACAGATAAATGCTCAATACCCAAGTAGGCTTACAAAGTTGATAATGTTCAAGTGCTTTCTGGTCGTCTCAAACCTTGCGATGGGGCTTTAGCCCCCAAAAATATTGATACTTTTTACATCCCAAAGGATTTACTTGTTACTAATAGAGTCTAGCCTATGTTCTTCTTTAGATCCCTTGTTTCACTCCGATAGTATTATAAATCGAGTCAATGCAGAGGAAATGAATGCATTTTCATACTATTAAGTAAGTGAAATAGATAAAACATAATCTGTATTATGGCATATATATCACCTATTCTAATGGATCTTACGGAGCCTGGTCATGCACGACATGGTCAAGTCTGATCATGGAAAAGATTCTCTTCAAGCGAACCAGCCTACCCTCTGTATGGAGCTTTCGCGGTGGTTGGAATAAAGACACATTTTGTTGTGAATCCCAATGTGGCAGATAAAAAGACATATATCTACACGGTCCAATCAATAGTTCAAGTCACACACTCCCATAATCCATTTTCTCTTCGAAGAATTCCCTTCAACTATTATTGAAAAATAACGAATAAAATTTCGTGGAGTTGAAGGGAAATATCCAAATACATGTCTTATTTTTCAATAATCCATATTTGCAGCAATGAAATACTCTTCTTCCCCCCTGAGTAATCATAAATAACTAATTACAAATCTATGATTTCTATTCTCTATAAAGGACCAGAAATGCCTTGCTTACGTATCATTGGGAAGTGCATTAACATAAATACGGCAGTAAGAAGAGGTAATACAAAAGTGTGTAAACTATAAAAACGAGTCAAGGTAGATTGTCCCACACTAGCACTTCCGCGTAATAACTCTACCAAAGGCGACCCTATTACTGGAATAGCTTCCGGTACACCTGTTACAATTTTGACTGCCCAATAACCAATTTGGTCCGAGGTAAGGAATAACCAGTTACACCAAAGGATGCGGTCAATACAGCCAGAACCACACCTGTAACCCAAGTCAATTCACGAGGTTTTTTAAATCCACCAGTAAGATACACGCGAAATACGTGCAGGATCATCATTAAGACCATCATACTTGCCGACCATCTATGAACTGATCGGATTAA
>NW_026124564.1:30000-32505 GCF_025177605.1 Cucumis melo | reverse complement strand
AAGTCTTGGTTTCAGAAGATGGAATGTCTAATGTTTTTTCACCTGGAGAACTCATTGGGTTGTTACGAGCGGAACGAACAGGGCGTGCTTTGGAAGAAGCGATCTGTTACCGAGCCGTATTATTGGGAATAACGAAAGCATCTCTAAATACTCAAAGTTTCATATCGGAAGCAAGTTTTCAAGAAACTGCTCGAGTTTTAGCAAAAGCCGCCCTCCGAGGTCGTATCGATTGGTTGAGAGGTTTGAAAGAGAACGTTGTTCTAGGAGGAATGATACCAGTTGGTACCGGATTCAGAGAATTAGCGCACCGTTCGAGGCAACATAACAATATTCCTTTAGAACCCCCCCCCAAAAAAAATTTTCGAGGGGGAAATGAGAGATATTTTGTTCCACCACAAAGAATTATTTGATTTTTTCATTTCAACGAATTTACATGATACATCAGAACAAGCATTTCTAGGATTTAATGATTCATAAAAGTGGAGTCATCCTGTTAACTAGCCGCGTTAATTTGGTAATAAGATAATAACGAATAGAAAAAAATTAATGGCTTGGATTGTGTATCAACAGTCAATCCCCGGTCGAGGTAGAGGATAAGGTTCCATGGGAACAATTATTTATTTCTATTTCAGCTCGTCTCTTTTTTTAAGAAAAAAAAGCGAGGAAGTGGGGGGGAGAAATGACAAGAAGATATTGGAACATCCATTTGGGAGAGATGATGGAGGCAGGAGTTCATTTTGGTCATGGTACTAGGAAATGGAATCCTAGAATGGCACCTTATATCTCTGCAAAACGTAAAGGTATTCATATTATAAATCTTACTCAAACTGCTCGTTTTTTATCAGAAGCTTGTGATTTAGTTTTTGATGCAGCAACTAGGGGCAAACAATTCTTAATTGTTGGTACCAAAAATAAAGCAGCGGATTCAGTAGCCCGGGCTGCAACAAGGACTCGGTGTCATTATGTTAATAAAAAATGGCTCGGGGGGATGTTAACAAATTGGTCTACTACAGAAACGAGACTTCATAAGTTCAGGGACTTGAGAACGGAACAAAAGACGGGGGGACTCAACCGTCTTCCGAAAAGGGATGCCGCTATGTTGAAGAGACAATTATCTCACTTGCAAACATATCTGGGCGGGATTAAATATATGACGGGGTTACCCGATATTGTAATAATCGTTGATCAACAAGAAGAATATCGGGCTCTTCAAGAATGTATCACGTTGGGAATTCCAACTATTTGTTTAATTGATACAAATTGTGACCCCGATCTCGCAGATATTTCGATTCCAGCGAATGATGATGCTATAGCTTCAATCCGATTAATTCTTAACAAATTAGTATTTGCAATTTCGGAGGGTCGTTCTAGCTCTATACGAAATTCTTGATTAATAATAAGATAAATCAATTTTGGGGGGAACTCCATAGATTTCGGGAATTGGTTACTATTCCCGAATCGCACAAAAGAGATAAAAAAAACTAGGGATATTGTAATGTAATAAATTGGTATCAAAAATAGACAACTCAAGGCAAGTAAAAAAAAAGACAGTCGAATCAAAATAATTTGTTTTACAGTTCTATTTCTTTCAGAGGGCAATATGAATATTCTATTATGTTCTATCAACACACAAAAAGGGTTATACGATATATCTGGTGTGGAAGTCGGCCAACACTTGTATTGGCAAATAGGAGGTTTCCAAGTCCATGCCCAAGTACTTATTACTTCTTGGGTTGTAATTGCTATCTTATTAGGTTCAGCCATTATAGCTGTTCGTAATCCACAAACCATTCCTACTGACGGTCAGAATTTCTTCGAATATGTCCTTGAATTCATTCGAGACGTGAGCAAAACTCAGATTGGCGAAGAATATGGTCCATGGGTTCCCTTTATTGGAACTATGTTTCTATTTATTTTTGTTTCGAATTGGTCAGGAGCTCTTTTACCTTGGAAAATCATACAGTTACCTCACGGAGAGTTAGCCGCACCCACAAATGATATAAATACTACTGTTGCTTTAGCTTTACTCACATCAGTAGCATATTTTTATGCGGGTCTTAGCAAAAAAGGATTAAGTTATTTCGGTAAATACATTCAACCAACTCCAATCCTTTTACCCATTAACATCTTAGAAGATTTCACAAAACCCTTATCACTTAGTTTTCGACTTTTCGGAAATATATTAGCTGATGAATTAGTAGTTGTTGTTCTTGTTTCTTTAGTACCTTTAGTAGTTCCTATACCTGTTATGTTCCTTGGATTATTTACAAGTGGTATTCAAGCTCTTATTTTTGCAACTTTAGCTGCAGCTTATATAGGCGAATCCATGGAGGGTCATCATTGATTAGTTTTCTAAATACTCTTTTTTTTAGCTTAGACCAAGGCAATGTATACATGGCTCAAGATAATCTACTTAGGGAACATAAATATACAAATAATCAAAAAATAAGGAAGGTATATACTATCTAGGGAGTAAGACTAGAAAGATTACGATATTCGGGAATT
>NW_026124564.1:17500-25000 GCF_025177605.1 Cucumis melo | reverse complement strand
AAAATTTTTATTTGAGTAATTCCATTATTAATTAATTTCTATTTATAATATATATAAATTATAAGATAAGAATATTATAAGATAAGATAAGCGGATAGCGGGAATCGAACCCGCATCGTTAGCTTGGAAGGCTAGGGGTTATAGTCGACGTTGATTCATCATTTTGAACTGAACGTCTCTAATTCAAAACCGAACGTGAAACTTTGGTTTCATTCGGCTCCTTTATGGAAGATGGATAAATTCCTAAATTTATAAGATGTAAACAAAAAAAAATACCATCCATAACATCTATGTCAGCCTTTCCGTCTGAATGCATTCAAAAGGACCCGCTTTATAGATGATCCCTATACAAGAGGAGATTATAACAATCTTTCCAGTTATTTATTTCGTTCCCTATTTCTATTTAATATAATCCTTAGGAAAAGTATTTTGTTTCCGCCGAGCTAAAAAAACGATGTCGACGTCTCTAGTAAACCAAAGACATTGTTTAATAGCTATTTTGTTTTGCTTCAATCTCCCTTATACAAAGAAAAAATTGAAGATTTAGTTACGATTAGAAAAAATTCCACCTTTATCCATGGATCCCTTATTCCTTCAATTGGAAGTATTGATCCAATTCAATAAAATTATGTTTCGTAATTTCATGATCCAATTTTTTCAATTTAGAACATATTTTTGGATACAAATCACGAGAATTTTTATTTTTCCTCGAATCTTTCATCGAGAGGTAAAGGATTAAATCCTTTTAAGAAATAAAGTTTTTGATCGGAATATTAATCAACCCGAAGGATCCCTTAACTATTAAGGGATTAATAGAACGAATCGCACTTTTACCACTAAACTATATCCGCTACAATGCAATTATTGTATATAAATGGACCTTTTGTCGAAGACGAAAATAAGTCGTATTAATAAGTAATAAAAAGATCGGATCAGAAAATAATCATGAAAATTTGAGCGTTGACGTATTTTCATCAGGGCCACTAATGAGATTAGGAAAAGAGGACTCGTTTTAATTAACTAATTAACAAGTTTTTTATTCTAGTAAAGTACTAAAAAATAATAATAAGAAATCGAACCTTGATTCTATATCATCTTTTTCTGTATCATAGGAATTGAAATAATAAATCTTCTTAGGATTCTTGTTGTTTCTATTTTTTTTTTTTTCAAAAACATTTTCAAATCAAATAAATAATTTGATCTACGATTTATTGGAACAAAAAAAGCCCGGCTAGGTACTGACCAGGCCAGGCCGTGGAACTAAAAATAAAAAGAAAAGGGCTTTTCGGATGAAATAAACTAAAAAAGGTACTTTCTTTTTATTTATAAATATTTTTATGAATCTTTAATATATTGGTATTATTTATATATTAGGATTGAAGATATCTCTTCTTTTGAGCCCTTATCTAATGAAATCTAATTTATCTAAATGGAATTCCTAATAAAAAAAAGTTTTTATCGATTTGATAGATATCCATCGATATATCTAGATAATTATCTATATCAATATAATGAAATTATATATCTATAAAGGGGTAGATAAAGATAATAAAGAGAGATAAAGAAGGGCTTTTTTCAAGCCTTTATTTTCTATTTTTTATACAATGTATCATAGTAATTATCCTTTTTCAATTTGGGGAGAGATGGCTGAGTGGACTAAAGCGTCGGATTGCTAATCCGTTGTACGATTTTTTTGTACCGAGGGTTCGAATCCCTCTCTTTCCGTTTCTGTCAATTACTTGGTATTTTTTTATAGTTGAGGAAAGATGTGGAATAGATAAAATGTTAAGAACATTTCAAAATCAAGCAAGGAAAAAAAATCTGATTTTGTTATTCTTCACGCCCCGGATTACGTCCCGGGTCATTAGATAGGAATCCGAAAATGAAGAGAGAAACAAAGAATATTACTACTGTATAAACAAATAGTTTGAGAGTAAGCATTACACAATCTCCAAGATCATTTTTTTTTTAAGAGAATAGATTCTCTATTTTAATCTGGTTTGACACCAAGAAATGCAGTGAAGTTATTTCTATAAATAGGAAAAAATTTTAAGAGTTGAGTCCTTGATTACTCAAAATTGGATTTCATACCCACAATTCTATATTGTGGGGGACTCGAAGAGGGTCGTTCAAAGGAAAAAAGTAAGAATAAGAAAATGAGAGTGATCCAGATTTATCATAGCTATAGAATAATTTCAATATTGGATTCAACTTAAAGCTTCAGACTGTATGTACAACTTATCTGATCTTATAACTAGTTAGAATCTTTTTTTTTTTTTTTCTAGTAAATCATGAATTTGTCTCGGACAGTATTAAAAATATTATCGAAAGCTTACAGCAGCTTGCCAAACAAAAGCTAATAGAAAAAAGAATAGAGGTATTACTGGCATAACATCTACTATTGGATTCAAAAAAGCGTAGGCCTCGGGCAATTTGGCGACGAAAAAACTACTTGAATAAAGGAAAGAATTAAGACAGATACCGATGAAACTTAAGATATTAAGCATAACAATTTTTTTTTCTTTGTTCTTGAAGATAATTGTATTTCTTTTGATTTGATTGAGTTATTAATCCCCTATTATTGCTATGATATAAGGGATAAGGGAAAAATTAATAACATAAAGTAGGTCAAAAAACCTTTCTTTGATTTGAACTCAGCCAATCAAAAATCCTTCAATTCTCAAATAAAACGAGAATAGAAGAAATCCTACTTTCATACAATATCTTAATGGAATTATATGTAATGATCAATAAATTGAGTTTAATTGGATCTATAAACGTATCAAAATCTGAGCAACAATCTAATTTATTCTATAAATATTTGTACTGGAATTGACGACTAAGCACTACCAATATTAGTGTTTATTAGTGTTGAATATAAATGGGGCGTGGCCAAGTGGTAAGGCAACGGGTTTTGGTCCCGCTATTCGGAGGTTCGAATCCTTCCGTCCCAGAGTATGCGTATTATTATTATATATAATAATAGTATATTATAAGATATATGGAAAAATATTCGATATCAGACTATAGATTGCCGTTTTAAACAACCTTATGCTTAAGAGTCTAAATATAGATCGAATGTGATTGTTCTTTATTATTTTCTTATAATGATGCATTTCAGAAATGCGAAAGCCTCTATTATTCTCTATCTCTTAAATGGTTTGTGAAACCCGAGTATTTTTTTTCTGTGGATTTCTGAATTATAAACACGAAGGTCTTGTGTTTTTGGCACTAATGGAATTGAATTAATGGTCTTAAGAAACTTAAGACCTATTTAGGGTTTAGGGTACTAAATTTTAGAGTCAAATAAAAAAAAATAGGTAGGAACAATCGTTTACTCTAGATCTGTTTGACTTTCGCCTTATACAAGATAGTCTAGCACCTCCGAAACTAGTCCAGTCCCCCGTAGGATCCTTTTTTTATTTATGATGCATCTACTCGATCTAATTGGGGGTAGATAGGAGTTAATCCATAACGGAAGATATCAATTTGAATATCTGCCCGAATCTGATTAACAAAGAATCAAGTTACATATGTAACATATTATGTATTTCTTTTCACCTCATTTTTTCGTATGTTTGTCTGTAATGAATAATTGTAAATCCAAGTAACAATTCATACATCTTTTTCACTTTATTTTAAGGAAAGATTATTGAGTCTCTTAAGTTAAATAAACTAGGCAGAAAATGCTGATATGTATGTATTGTTATTATCTATTTTTATCGTTTTATTTCTTTTTTTTTTTTTTATTTTAGATCTATCTAATTGATGGGTTAATCCCGAATATACATTTATTTATCATAATCAAATGTAATAAATCCTTTACAAAAATTTATTCAAATAATATTATAATATAATATTTAGGTAGTAAATTTTCAATCAAGTAAATCTTTTTAATTATTTCTTATGAGTCCTTGGTACTCGAAGAAGTGTTAAACTCGTGAATCCATTCTATGAAGAAATTGAAAAATGGAGATTCTTAATTATTCGTAATTAATTATTTCTTAATTGATTTTATAGAAATTTCAAAAAATCTCTCTCTATCTAGAAAATATCTATATATATAGAGAAATAAATATTGCACTCATACAAAAAAATGTTATTGATACAATATATACAATAAAATATGGGTTTCAATAAATTGAAGTATTGCTAAGACTTTTTCAAAAACTACCCATGTCATAAGAGTATAGATTACTATGGACCAACTAACCCAATGACTATACATGATTCCATAAATGAATCAATTACATACCAGTTCCAAGAAATTAGAGGTTATGGTAAAACTTCGTTTAAAACGATGTGGTAGAAAGCAACGTGCGACTTGAAGGACATGATCCACTGTGGATTCTTACACCCACCATTTTATATTATATAGGAATGAAGATGCTCTTGACTCGACATAGTTTGTTCGGTTGCACTCGAGCTCTTTTTTTTTTTTAGGGTTTTTGATGTAAATAGTACATGATGGAGCTCGAGTAGAAAGTATTGATTCATTTATCAAGGGCAGAGATCTAGGGTTAGTGTCAATCAATAAGTTAAAACTACTTCGTAAGTATAGGTTCGGTATACAAATCGAAAGGATCCAATTCGAACAAGTTTCAAATTCAAACATCAAATTGGATTAAAAGTGTATCACACGAGAATCCATTATTTATATGATTCTTTGATAAAAAGGAAATCAAAAAAAATGGTATGTTGCTACCATTTTGAAACGATTAAAGATCACCGAAGTAATGTCTAAACCCAATGATTCAAGGAAAGGATAAAGGATCCCGGAACAAGTAAAAATCTTTTTCAATTGTCTCAATAACTAAACTAGATCAGAATGAAGAATCGAAATAGATTCTAACGGAGACAGGCAAAAATAAAGAGGTTAGAGACCGCTCAATAAATGAAATGCTTAAGCTTAAGGGTTTTTTTCCTTTGCGTGAGAGTTATCCAACTTGAGTTATGGGGATAAGAATGAGTTTTTTTTTTCAAAAGAAAAACAAAAGAATAAGAAAAAAATTTTTAAATCATAGTCTAATTGATTTAATAATCTATAGATCTATTTGACATTAATTAGAATTCTATACATAACTTTGAATTTCCTCGAGCCGTACGAGGAGAAAACTTCTTATACGGTTCTGGGGGGGGTACTTAAAATTTACATCTATCCCAATGAGCCGTTTATCGAATCATTGCAATTGATGTTCGATGCCGAAGAGAAGGAAGAGATCTTCGTAAAGTGGGTTTTTATGATCCGATAAAGAATCAAACCTATTTAAATGTTCCTGCTATTCTATATTTCCTTGAAAAGGGTGCTCAACCTACAGGAACTGTTCATGATATTTTAAAGAAGGCAGGTGTTTTTACGGAACTTCACCTTAATCAATAACCGAAATTCCATTTTTATTAATGAAATAAAAAAACGAGGGTGTGATAACTTAACTTGTATATAGCTTTGACTAACCTTTTCTTTAGTATTTCCCCCTCTCTCTTGTTCTATTCATACTATACACTTATTACCTTAAAATTGCGTCTTCGCTAATGAAAAAATCGATTTTTATTTTATTGATATAAATTGATCTAAGATGAATAGAAAAAAAATATATCGGGTTTATTCAATCCACAAACCCGATATATTTTTTTCTACTTCTTCCTTAATTTCTTCTTTCGCCTACATCTTTTATGTCTATCTATGTTGATTATCTCTATAGTGCCAATCTAAGTACGTAGTTTTTTTTAATTCTTTTCTATTATTTTAATAGAATTTATTATTATTAGAATATTTTCTCTTATTCTATTTTGTTAACTTTATCTAGTTAAATATAGTTATTCAACTCAAATTGTTATTTCCATTTGTTTTTTATTCATTTATAATTCTTTTGTTTTGTCCATTATAGGCGTTTTTCATTATTCACATTAATATTGACAACAGTGTATCAAACAAATATAATCCGATTGTGTATAAATGAAGCTAGTTATCTCCCTTTCATGACCCTTGCTTTTCACGCACATGATGGTCTCATTGTATTTTTTGTGATACAAAAAATTACTTTTGTGTAAGTGATATAAGAAGTTTTTTTTATTGCAATATTTTGATTACGTCATCTAATTTCATTTCTTTTGTTATTTTGATTCCGATTGTATCTACACAGAAAAATTTTTCATATTTTGGGGTTGCTAACTCAATGGTAGAGTACTCGGCTTTTAAGTGCGGCTAGCATCTTTTACACATTTCTATGAAGTAACAGATTCGTCCATACTATCGGTAGAGTTTGTAAGACCGCGACTGATCCTGAAAGGAATGAATGGAAAAAGCAGCATGTCGTATTAATGGAAAATTCTAGTAATATTTTTACCTTACTAGATTAGGCCAAACTTGTTTGAATTCTTGATGCGGAAAAAAAAGTAAAGTCGGGTCGAATGAATAAATGGATAGGGCACTATGCTCCAATTATAGAGAAATAAAAAGTAACGGGCTTATGTTCTTAATTTGAATGATTCGCCGATCTAATTAGACGTTAAAACTATATTAGTGCTTGATGCGGGAAGGACTTTTCTTATGAGTGAGTTATCCATTTTTTTCTAAGTCCTAACTATTAGTTACTCTACGTTATGAGGTAGAGGGGAATGTGTAGAAGAAGCAGTATATTGATAAAGAGTTTTTTTCCAAAATCAAAAGAGCGATTGGGTTGAAAAAATAAAGGATTTCTAACCATCTTTTTTATCCTAAAATAGAAACCAATTAGATGACAAAAGAAAAGAGAGGATAGAGAGTCCGTTGATAAGTCTTACCTATTTACGAGGTATCTATTATTATTCTTTATTTTACTGTAATACCTTGTTTTGACTGTATCGCACTATGTATCATTTGATAACCCAATAAATCCCATTATCGTATCCCCAGTTCAAATGAAATTTTAAATGGCGGAATTTAAAGGATATTTAGAACTTGAGAAATCTCGGCAACGTGACTTCCTATACCCACTTATCTTTCGGGAGTATATTTACGCATTTTCTCATGATCATTTTTTAAATGGATCCATTTTGTTGGAAAATTCTGGTTATGACAAAAAATCCAGTTTACTAATGGTAAAACATTTAATTACTCGAATGTATCACCAGAATCATTTTTTTTTTTTGTCGACTAATTATTATAACAAAAATCCTTTTTGTGGGTACAATAACAATTTGTATTCTCAAATGTTATCAGAAGGGTTTGCAGTCATTGTGGAAATTCCATTTTCCCTACGATTAGTATCTTCCTTAAAAGAAGAAGAAATCGCAAAATCTTATAATTTACGATCAAGTCATTCAATATTTCCTTTTTTAGAGGATAAATTCCCACATTTAAATTATGTGTCAGATGTATTAATACCCTATCCCCTCCATCTGGAAATTTTAGTTCAAATCCTTCGCTCCTGGGTGAAAGATGCCTCTTCTTTTCATTTATTACGGTTCTTTTTTCACGAGTATTGTAATTTGAATAGTCTTAGTACTTCAAAAAAATTG
>NW_026124563.1:0-26337 GCF_025177605.1 Cucumis melo | reverse complement strand
GAGGCAATGGATACAATTTGAGGCAATGGATACTTTGTAATCCAGTAATTACTCTTCGTTCTTTTAATTGACTTTCAATTAAACTAAATTCGGCTCAATCTTTTACTAAAAGGATTGAGCCGAATACAATACAAAGATATTATTGTATATCTTTTTTACTAGATATACAAAATAGAAAATTGAAATAAAAATATAAGACGAAACAACTTAAAAATTTTTATTGTTGTGCTGGATCCGCAATTAAGCCTATGGATCCTTAGGATTGGTGTAGTCATTTAATATTTAATATATTATATCCCGTAGCGTCGTTTCAGATCCGGGATCGAGCCAAGTATCACAACTTCTTCTACCCCATCCTGTATATTGTCCTTTTTGTTCTGTCTTGGAATACAAATTTTTTAGTAGACGAGATTTTACGAAAAAAGTTCTTCATATTCATAGGGATAACAACGATTTTTTTTTATGTGAATTTGACAATTTGACATAACCGGTGAGAAACCACTATTTATAAATTAATAATTGAATTGATTTAATTGAAAAAAAAAATAATTCTCTTTTGAGAGAACGCTAAGTATCACTTCACTATATATAACGGAACCTTTTTTTTTTAAGACCGACTCGTTAATACTTAATAATCCTAGTGATTGGATTTAGATCCTATTCTGATAGGAAATGAGATATTTAAATGATTTCTTTTTTATCGAATGACTATTCAGCTATTGTATTTTCATGTAAATAGGGGCAAGAAAGCTCTATGGAAAAAAGATGGTTAAATTCGATGTTGTCTAAAGGGAAGTTAGAATACAGGTGTAGGCTAAATAAATCAATCAATAGTCTTGGTCCTATTGAAAGTGAAGGATCAATTATAAATAATATGAATAAAAACATTCCTAGTCATAGTGATAGTTACAATTCTAGTTACAGTACTGTTGATGATTTAGTCGGCATTCGGAATTTCATATCTGATGACACTTTTTTAGTTAGGGATAGTAATAGCTGCAGTTATTCCATCTATTTGGATATTGAAAATCAAATTTTTGAGATTGACAATGATCCTTCTTTTGTAAGTGAACTAGAAAGTTCTTTTTATAGTTTTCGGAACTCTACTTATCAAAATAATGTATCTAAGAGTGATGATTCCCACTATGATCAGTACATGTATGATACTAAATATAGTTGGAATAATCACATTAATAGTTGCATTGACAGTTATCTTTGGACTCAAATCTGTATTGATAGTTACATTTTAAGTGGTAGTCACAATTACAGTGACAGTTACATTTATAGTTCTATTTGTGCTGAAGGTGGAAATAGTAGTCAAAGTGAGAGTTTCAGTATAAGAACTAGCACGCATAGAAAAAATTTAACTACAACAGAACGTTCTAATGATCTAGATCTAACTAAAAAATACAGGCATTTGTGGGTTCAATGCGAAAATTGTTATGGATTAAATTATAAGAAAATTTTTAAATCAAAAATGAATATTTGTCAACAATGTGGATACCATTTGAAAATGAGTAGTTCAGATAGAATCGAACTTTTGATTGATCCAGGTACTTGGGACCCTATGGATGAAGACATGGTCTCTTTGGATCCCATTCAATTTGATTCGGAGAATCAACTTTATACTTATAAAGATCGTCTTTCTTCTTATCAAAGAAAGACAGGATTAACTGAGGCTATTCAAACAGGCACAGGTAAATTAAATGATATTCCAGTAGCAATTGGGGTTATGGATTTTCAGTTTATAGGGGGTAGTATGGGATCCGTAGTAGGAGAGAAAATCACCCGTTTGATCGAGTATGCTACCAATCAATTTTTACCTCTTATTTTAGTGTGTGCTTCGGGAGGAGCACGCATGCAAGAAGGAAGTTTGAGCTTGATGCAAATGGCAAAAATATCTTCCGCTTTATATGATTATCAATCAAATAAAAAATTATTCTATGTAGCAATCCTTACATCTCCTACTACTGGTGGGGTGACAGCTAGTTTTGGTATGTTGGGGGATATCATTATTGCCGAACCGAATGCCTACATCGCATTTGCGGGTAAAAGAGTAATTGAACAAACATTGAATAAGGCAGTCCCTGAGGGTTCACAGGAGGCTGAATCTTTATTCGATAAGGGCTTATTCGATCTAATCGTACCACGTAATCCTTTAAAAGGTGTTGTGAGTGAGTTATTTCAGCTCCACGCTTTCGTTCCCTCGAATCAAAATTCAATCAAGTAAAGCCTTACTTAACTTAAAAAATGAATTCTTTTTTTTTTTATTTCTTCCGCAAAATTTGGCACGGGGAAGAAAATGAATTTCATGCTCCCTTCTTAACATTACATGTGTATATATACTTCAACTATAGCAAATAGCGGCATAGAGTCTTGCATCTTTCTACATCTCTAGCGGATCTCTAGTTTTACTAAGAATCCTTGTTGTTGGATCGGATTATAACTACCTTTTTGGGAATTTGTACGAAAATCTTTATGAAATTTTATTAAAAAAAAATGCTAAGACAAGATAATAACTAAAATAATGCAAACGTCTATTATGATACATATATCTCATGTCGAAAGATGAGTAAGTCCATTTATTTAATTCGACATTCCTCATTCCTTTTCTATATATACTCACGTAGATATTACTTAGTATAATTATATATTGAATTAGTATAATTATAAGATACCTTTTATAACAATCAATAAATAACAGGTAAAACTATTAATATAACAATGAAAATATTAAGTCGAGGTATCCATTCTATGACAACTCTCACCACCTTACCCTCTATTTTTGTGCCTTTAGTGGGCCTAGTATTTCCGGCAATTGCAATGGCTTCTTTATTTCTTCATGTTCAAAAAAACAAGATTTTTTAAATATGCTGTCTATTTTTTTTTTTCAAAACTTAGACTTTGACGATAACACAGCTATCTATTTAGTAGACTAGAATCTAACATGTGGCTTACTCCAAACATAAGCGATTATACATACGTAAACATGATATCTGAGGAAATCAATTAGAAGTATTTCAAAATAGAAAATAGATAAGTTTCAAAATAGAAAATAGATAAGAGATCGGGCGACAAATGTTTGAGATATAAAATCAATATACCTATATGGATGTAGGTATCTATAGGGAATCATATAAAGGTGATGTTATTATTTTAGATCTAAGTAATTCGATGAATTACTTAGATCTAAAGTAAAGGTTCACATCAAAATAGTGCTAGTTGATTAGAGTTACTTCGGAAACAAAAAAAGTAAAATAGATTTTTTTTGATTCTCTTAATTCCAATAAAATGCAACGAGATCTAGTATGAATTGGCGATCAGAACGTATATGGATAGAATTTATAAGAGGATCTCGAAAAATCAGCAATTTCTGCTGGGCCTTTATCCTTTTTTTAGGTTCATTAGGGTTTTTATTGGTTGGAACTTCCAGTTATCTTGGTAGGGATTTGATAGCTTTATTTCCGTCTCAGCAAATAATTTTTTTTCCACAGGGGATCGTAATGTCTTTCTATGGGATTGCCGGTCTCTTTATTAGCTCCTATTTGTGGTGCACAATTTTGTGGAATGTAGGTAGCGGTTATGATCGATTCGATAGAAAAGAAGAAATAGTGTCTATTTTTCGTTGGGGGTTTCCTGGAAAAAATCGTCGAATCTTCCTACGATTCCTTATGAAAGACATTCAGTCCATCAGAATAGAAGTTAAAGAGGGTATTTATGCACGTCGTGTCCTTTATATGGAAATAAGAGGCCAAGGGGCCATTCCCTTGACGCGTACCGATCAGAATCTGACCCCACGAGAAATTGAGCAAAAGGCTGCCGAATTGGCCTATTTCTTGCGTGTACCAATTGAAGTTTTTTGAAAAATGAAGTTCAGAATGAATTTTGTTCGTAGCAAGAGGGATAAAACTGAAATGAAAGAATAGTCTTTTTTATAGACCATAGTAATAGTATAATAACTTAACTGGAATTTCTTCAGAATGCTCATTTGACCCAAAGCAGACGTATACGGAACAGCCAGAAAACTTTCTTTGTCCGAAATTTTGATCCGTATGTAAATCAACTGCACAGTAACAAAAAAAAGTGGATTCTTTGTTATTTTCTTTCTGTATTATTTCGAAATTCAAGGATTAACTAATAAATCACAAATCAAAAACTAAAAAACAGGGAATGGATTCATAATAGTATGCATATGACTTGTAATAGAACTTATGTTTGATATAAATATTAGTAGTGTAGAGAGTTAACGAATGAAGTGAGTTCATTAAAAAATAAAAGACGAAAAAATGGAAAAAAAGAAAGCATTCATTCCCCTTCTATATCTTGCATCTATAGTATTTTTGCCCTGGTGGATCTCTCTTTCATTTAATAAAAGCCTAGAATCTTGGGTTACTAATTGGTGGAATACTGGTCAATCCGAAATTTTTTTGAATGATATTCAAGAAAAGAGTATTATAAAAAAAGTTCTAGAATTAGAGGAACTCTTTCTCTTGGACGAAATGCTAAAGGAATACCCAGAAACACATCTACAAAAGCTTCGTATCGGAATCTACAAAGAAACGATCCAATTGATCAAGATGCACAATGAGGATCGTATCCATATGATTTTGCACTTCTCGACAAATATAATCTGTTTCGTTATTCTAAGTGGTTATTCTATTCTTGGTAATGAAGAACTTGTTATTCTTAACTCTTGGGTTCAAGAGTTCCTATATAACTTAAGCGACACAATAAAAGCTTTTTCTATTCTTTTATTAACTGATTTATGTATAGGATTTCATTCACCCCATGGTTGGGAACTAATGATTGGTTCTGTCTACAAAGATTTTGGATTTTCTCATAACGATCAAATTATATCCGGTCTTGTTTCCACTTTTCCAGTCATTCTTGACACAATTTTAAAATATTGGATCTTCCGTTATTTAAATCGTGTATCTCCCTCACTTGTAGTGATTTATCATTCAATGAATGACTGAAAAATATAATGTTTGTTACTTTGTACATAAGTAAAACATTCAAAATTGTACTTATTCCTTCTACCCATCGCGAAGGATGCCTCCTATATTCGAGTAACTTTATTTCAGTAAATAGCAGAATCATGGATAGGGAACTATACTAGGGACCTACCTAATTTTATTGTAGAAATTTTTGGGCTCAATGATTGGACCATGCAAACTAGAAATACCTTTTCTTCGATAAAGGAAGAGATTACTCGATCTATTTCCGTATCACTCATGATATATATAATAACTTGGGCACCCGTTTCAAATGCATATCCCATTTTTGCACAACAGGGTTATGAAAATCCACGAGAAGCAACCGGCCGTATTGTCTGCGCCAACTGCCATTTAGCTAATAAGCCCGTGGATATCGAGGTTCCACAAGCGGTACTTCCTGATACTGTATTTGAAGCAGTTGTTCGAATTCCTTATGATATGCAACTGAAACAAGTTCTTGCGAATGGTAAAAAGGGTGGTTTGAATGTGGGGGGCTGTTCTTATTTTACCCGAGGGGTTTGAATTAGCCCCCCCCCGATCGTATTTCTCCCGAGATTAAAGAAAAGATGGGCAATCTTTCTTTTCAGAGCTATCGTCCCACTAAAAAAAATATTCTTGTGATAGGTCCTGTTCCTGGTCAGAAATATAGTGAAATCACCTTTCCTATTCTTTCCCCGGACCCTGCGACTAAGAAAGATGTTCACTTCTTAAAATATCCCATATACGTAGGCGGGAACAGGGGAAGGGGTCAGATTTATCCCGACGGGAGTAAGAGTAATAATAATGTTTATAATGCTACAGCAGCAGGGATAGTAAGCAAAATAATACGAAAAGAAAAAGGAGGATATGAAATAACCATAGTGGATGCAGCGAATGGGCGTCAAGTGGTTGATATTATCCCTCCAGGACCAGAACTTCTTGTTTCAGAGGGCGAATCCATCAAACTTGATCAACCATTAACGAGTAATCCTAATGTGGGAGGATTTGGTCAGGGAGATGCGGAAATCGTCCTTCAAGATCCATTACGTGTCCAAGGCCTTTTGTTCTTTTTTGCATCTGTTATTTTGGCACAAATCTTTTTAGTTCTTAAAAAGAAACAGTTTGAGAAGGTTCAATTGTCCGAAATGAATTTCTAAATCTGGGGATTTATCAAATAAAGTTCGTAAAAAAAACCAAATTCTTGTTGGCAATTCTATAATTTAATTATGTATGATCAAAAAATTATGAAAAACTTTTTCCCTTGTTTTTTTTTTTATTCTTTTTCGACCCTATTTCGGTAATTACTTGTACCGCATTACTAGTCATAGTATGGATATTATATTGTCAGGAAGACTATTTTACCTCTTCTTTATTTCTTTGTTTTTTACAATACAAATAGGAGCGGTATTATTATGATTATTATGTCACTGGTGCCAGATTGAAATGTCATTGAATGTGTCTATTTTTATTCTAATAGAATAAAAATAGAGTAGATATTAAAAATAAGATAAGTAAATGGAGAATAGAAAAAAAATGAAGGGAACAAAGGATTCTAGAAGGAATTATGCATCTTTCTAGTATTCGATACCAGAAAAATTCCTTTTCTTGTTCTGGTGTCGAAATAATAAACTAATGAATTATTCTTGATCCCGTTCGTCAAAGATCTCTATTCTTAGTTTCAATTTTTCCCGGTTTATCAGAACCTTTTTTTCGATTTATTACATAAGTAGTGAACAAATTCAATGAATTTTTCAATTCTATTTTATATTAAAATAACTATAGAAAATTCTATTAGTATATTTTAATCTATTTAAAGGGTTTGTGATATCTGATCGATAGAAATATAATATTGTTATATTGGGATTGTATCATCCAGAAAGAGGGAATCGAGTGATTCTCTCTTTCTTTTTTTCGCTTTGAAATGAAAGTATCGACCGATACGATCGCGAAAGAGATGGTCTGAATCAATTTTTTTTTTGAAGCAATTCAGAATCAGAAAGAAATGAAGTTTTTTGAAAAAATAGGAAAGATCCATTTTTTCATTTATATGAATAAATTAGTCTAATTCTAATTAGTAAGAGCTCAACGGGACCTACCCCCTCTTTTTTTCTGATTTGAGGGGGATCCTGTTGAGTTCTTACGCTTTCATGTCTCCAACTCAGTTCATCCGATTATTACAGAGATGAACCTAAGCCGGAATATGAACCATAAAAGAAAATACCAACTAAACCGATCACAGGAATACCAGTTACAGTACCGATTATCCAAAGAGGAATCCTTCCAGTAGTCTCGGCCATTTGTCCCACTTCCCTCCCCATTTCATCAAGTGGTCGTGCTAGAGACAGAAACAGTCATAGATAATTATGAGATGATATCCTTCCGAATGGGATAAGATAATTCGTACTATTATTTAGTATTTTCTTTTATTTAATTGAAGAAATAATTGGAAAATAAAACAGCAAGTACAAAAATGAGTAATAACCCCCAGTAAAGACTGGTACGATTCAATTCAACATTTTGTTCGTTCGGATTTGATTGTGTCATAGCTCTATAATTCGGATTAGGTTTATCGTTGGATGAATTGCATTGCTGATATTGACCCTAAAAAAGAAACGGTAGGTACAGCTAGTCCGTGAACAGTTAACCATCGCACTGTAAAAATAGGATAAGTTTTATCGATAGTCATTTGGTCCTCCTAAAAAGATCTACTAAATTCATCGAGTTGTTCCAAAGAATCAAAACGGCCAGTTATTAATGGAATTCCTTGTCGGCTCTCTGTAAAATACTCATTTGGACGAGGGCTTCCAAAAACATCGTAAGCTAAACCCGTGCTGACGAATAACCAACCTGCAATGAATAGAGAAGGTATAGTAATGCTATGAATGACCCAGTATCGAATACTGGTGATAATATCAGCAAAAGAACGTTCTCCTGTGCTTCCAGACATGCCGAGCTCCACATATTCTTGTACAGTCAAAAGGGGGATCGATTCCGTAAAAGATGAGATCAGTAAATGGAAATTAACTGAAATTTTATCTTTGTAAGATCGTCAATATTGTACCGAGGGTGTTTTTAGAGTATACCGAATCAGTATAGCTATCCTTCTTCTGACGCAGCAACGCAATTTCACAATAAGTATCAAAATGAAGCACTAAAACTAAATAATATAATTTGTTTCTTCTTTTCTTGCTGCTTGTCGATGTAGAATCATATACCATTCATTCAATAGAAAATTCTGAAAATGCCTGTCTGTAGTATTAAGGATTCTATCGGTTATTGGCTTCGGGCTAGAAAGCGAAGATTGGGTAAAATGTGAATCCGACTGGTTGGTTTATAATAATTTAGGAAGCAGATTCTAATAGTCCCAAAATTCAATGAAATTAGACGTGAAATCTCGAAATATTTCTTTTGTGTTTGTAGTTATATTTTTGTTTGAATCTTTTTTTATTTTAAGGAATTGGTTAGTCGTCCAGTAACAAGTAACAGTAGTACATAGGATTCGATGAACGAAACAGAACAACGAATAGAAGAATAATAAATATTCGTAATGCACGCATTATTGTTTTATATTAGACTCAAACGATCGTTCTTCAACTAATTAGAAGAATGTTTTTAATATGGAAAGAATAAGAATAAATGGAGAACCTAGTTTCGAGTGATCTGATCGTGCGATACTTTTTTTCTTTTTAAAAAAGATTTTATGGAAATGAACCCACTACATAAAATCTAATTAGTGGGAATACAATTTCATAAATAAAGGGCATTATAAGGTCATTCATTCTTCAGCGATTCAAAGAGCATTTCATTTTTGGAATCAAGTTACACAACATAGTTTATTTATTATTTTTCTTTTTTTTTTTTTTTTTTTCTTTCTAATTATTTAGAATCCATTTAATAGATTTATATATTTACTAGATTTATATATTAAATTATTGTTTATAAATTCTTTATAATAAGAATATTTGTTTTGAAAACTCAAGAGTTGTTCAATGAATCCCTTGATTCCGAATTGCGGGATAGAGAGACAGATGATGAATTGATTTCTTACCTATGTCACAAGATTTTTGTTAGTATCATCTATAATCATAATAATAGATGAATCAAAAACTTTCAATTGAATATATTTTTTCAATTAGTATTTTTACTTATCCATCCGCGTATCTTTCAAAAATAGAAACTTAGGGAAGTGCTTTATAAACATATGGATAAAAATAACGTATTTCATTTAGCCTCGTCATGCCTACTATCACTAGTTATTTCGGTTTTCTACTAGCAGTTTTAACTATAACCTCAGCTCTATTTATCGGTCTGAACAAGATACGACTTATTTGATTAAAATTCATTGAATGCACAATTCAAAAAAAAGAAAGATTTCGGTGTTATTCAATATATTCTATATATTGTAGAGTTCTTTACCTTGTCAATTCAATTTCGAATTCTTGGTCATTGAGATTCATGGGCAATACCGATTAATATTTTAAGGATAGATATTACCTCTCCTTTTCCTCGTTCAACTAAATTGAAATGATTGAAGTTTTTCTATTTGGAATCGTATTAGGTCTAATTCCTATTACTTTGGCTGGATTATTTGTGACCGCATATTTACAATACAGACGGGGGGATCAGTTGGACCTTTGATTAATTAACAGTTCTTTTTTTTGATTGACCCCCTACTTGCTTTATAGGAGGTAAAATTTTGATTTCTGTTGAATTATTTCAGTATCATTTTGATTTAACAACAACAAGAATCGAATCACGCTCTATAGGATTTGAACCTACGACATCGGGTTTTGGAGACCCGCGTTCTACCGAACTGAACTAAGAGCGTTTTATTATCAAACTAAAAGCAACCCGAATATATCTTCGATACATATATTATCATAGAGAATATCATAAAATTAAATAAAAAAAGATTGATTCGATATATGTATGTTCAATTTTTATGGATCTCAATTGATTCCTCGTTACTGTTCAGAAGATAAGTAATAGGTAGGGATGACAGGATTTGAACCCGTGACATTTTGTACCCAAAACAAACGCGCTACCAAGCTGCGCTACATCCCTTTCAATTGGTCTACAGTGTTATTGTAGAGAATCCCTGTCTTGTTTTCCACATTTTTTATTTATTTCCTCCATTGGTATACACAAATTATCTTGCCATTTCTTCTTTTTTGTCTCATATCATATATAAAATATAATAAAAATAATAAAAAGACTTATATACGTATGAAATAATAAATATTAAATCCGCCGTAAAGAAAAATGAATATTTGGGGTGGGGCGGAAAGCTACATATTTTTTTTAATAAAAAAGGGAATATCTACCGAATTGAACTGTTGTACATTTCAATTTGAATTAGGAATTCCGCGGACAATACAAGCGGTTATTAACTATATATACATTTGATGGTATGTAATACCAGTATGTATTACAAATTACTATAAAGTAGGAGGGTTTTCAATGCGAGATCTAAAAACATATCTCTCCGTGGCACCGGTAGTAAGTACTATATGGTTCGGGGCTTTAGCGGGTCTATTAATCGAGATCAATCGTTTATTCCCGGATGCGTTGGTATTCCCGTTTTTTTCATTCTAGTTATTGACTTGGGAAGGGGTGAAGAAGATTAGAAAAACAATCAAATATCTTTGACTAATCCCCTTCCCCCTTCTTTTTTTTAGAGTTTTTAGACTTAGAATAAGTTAGAAAGAATCAAAATGGATTCAACCTCAGTCAAACTCGGACGCGGCGCCAGGTTCAAATTTAATTAATAAAAGAGTGAGAACGAAAATGAAAATGTGATGGCTAGGGCAACAATATCATACAAAATACTTAAATGAAAAACTGTACTGCGATTCTAAATTTAGAAATTATTGTATTACTATATTTTAATATTTGATTGTAACGAAATCTTTCATAATTTTATTTCGAGTTACCAATTTTTCTTTTTTTCTTCATTTTGGATCGGAAAATGGAAGAGTTGCGTGAATCAAAAATCCAAGGGAGGTTCATGGCCAAGGGTAAAGATGCCCGAGTAACTGTTATTTTGGAATGTACTCGTTGTGTTCGAAACGGTGTTAATAAGGAATCAATAGGGATTTCCAGATATATTACTCAAAAGAATCGACACAATACGCCTAGTCGATTGGAATTGAGAAAATTCTGTCCCCGGTGTTACAAACATACGATTCATGGGGAGATAAAGAAATAGATCGAACCGATCGGCTGTGTGTCACCCTTTTCCAATCCAAGGAAGATGAAAAATTACATATATTAGACATATTTTAGATTTAAATATAAACAAACCAAATCCTATTTCGATCGGATCTAAAATGATTTAGAATTAAGAAATAGGATTTTCGGGATAAGGAATAAAAAAACCATGGATAAATCCAAGCGACTCTTTCTTAAATCCAAACGATCTTTTCGTAGGCGTTTGCCCCCGATTCCATCGGGGGATCGAATTGATTATAGAAACATGAGTTTAATTAGTCGATTTATTAGTGAACAAGGAAAAATATTATCTAGACGGGTAAATAGATTGACCTTAAAACAGCAACGCTTAATTACTATTGCTATAAAACAAGCTCGTATTTTATCTTTGTTACCTTTTCTTAATAATGAGAAACAATTTGAAAGAAGCGAGTCGACCGCTAGAACTATTGGTCTTAGAACCAGGAATAAATAGACTTAGCTTACTCTTTAATTGAATTAAAATTCTAATCCAAACTCAACCGCAGATTGATTCTTTGTTCGAAAAATCCGAAAATCTAGATTCGATTGTCGTGTCGTAAGAAAAAGAAAGAATAGTGGAAGAAGAATAAATCGTTTTTTTTTTATTGAACATATTTGCTCATTTTGACCACTTTATCATATTTTATCATACTAATTTCTACTCTACCTTCTCGGAGTTCATTCTCCAGAGAACTCCATTTTAAGCATTCCGCTGGATTCTTTGCAATCTTCGTATTTTATGATCTCATTGGAAATCATATAAAGACAATTTCTATTTAATATCGCGATTTGGGCAAGTATTTTACGATTAAGAAGCAACTGCCTCTTGTACAGATTGTGTATGAATCTACTATAACTGTAGTCTACCTTATTAGATCGAATTACTGCATTTATTCGAGCGATCCACAACTGTCGAAAATTTCTTTTTTGCCTACCTCTATCCCGATAAGCTGAAGCCAAAGCTCTTATTTTCTGTTGAGTAATAGTTCGAGTAAGTCTTGAATGAGCCCCTCGAAAGCTTGATGCAAATAAACGAATTTTTGTTCTACGTCTCCGAGCTATATATCCTCGTTTAATTCTAGTCATTGAATAAATGAAACTTTGATGAATAACTAATGGATTTCCTTTCTTTCAGTTATTCCTTTCTCCTTTCCTAGTCTATTAATAACAAAACGTATTTTTCCAATGTATAAAATAAAAATTCCAATGGCTTTTGCTACTATAACCTTCCCGACCACTATTTCTTTTTTTGTTCTAATCACCCCAAAATACGAAATAGTATTTTTACTAGGTATAAAAAACAAAAATAGAGTAAATAAATAAAAATAGAAATGGATAAAGAAATAGTGGGTTCCTTCGTTTCTATGGTTACTTCTTAAACGGTGAGGTCCTCTCTATACACCGGAGCTCCTTCTTTTATTTCATCAATGTTATTGTTAACTTGTACAGTTCACCCTCTTTGGCTCTACCCATGAATTATCTAGTAATCGGTCTTTCACAACGAGATCTACCTATACAGTAACGGTATTTAATTATGAAGATTGGTTGGGTAGCTGACCCTCTTAGTCCGTTCTTGGAAGAATAAGGCTATAATCCTTCTGTTAAATAGGATTTCCTCTGCTTAATGGATAAGCATTTGTTACCAATGGGGAATTCTTTCTCATCTAAAATTGAAAATAGAGATGATTGGATTTGCACCAATAGAAACCATAAATTTGATACACAATAAAAGGATACGATAAATCTTTGTTTATTTATTTTCGGTAGTGAACGGATTTCTTCCATTCATTCTATCCTATTCACTGTACTTATAACTGATACGGGAAAAATTTTGTACTTTCTTTTGTCCCGGTCCATGGTCTAAACGAGTCGCACATACACCCTAGTACATGTTCCTCGACGCTGAGGGCATCCCCGAAGGGCGGGCGATTTGGTGACATTTCTGATTGGCTGTCTTGTGTTTCTAATAAGTTGTTTAATAGTTGGCATGTTGAATTGTATACATAATGAGTTGGTTTAGATCAATCCTAACCGGATGATTATGAATTACTTCTATATTCGATATTAATAATTAATATGATTAATAGTAATATATTAACCCCGGTAAAAAGAGAAAATCGAAAATTTCGGATTTTTGCGTGAAATACCTGCTATTTGTTATTCAACCGCTACAAGATCAACAATTCCATGAGCTTGGGCTTCTGTTGCTGACATAAAAACATCCCTTTCCATGTCTTCGGATATAACCCATAAGGGTTTGCCTGTTCTTTGTACATAAACCCTTGTGAGGATTTCGCGCAGCCTCAGTAGTTCTTTCGCTTCCAGGATAAATTCTACCGTTTGTGCCTCATAAAAAGAACTAGCAGGTTGATGGATCATTACCCTGATGATTTAATAAATGGTTTTCTCTATCTTACATCATTATCATGATGAGTCAAAGATAATAAAAAAAAGATAGGATTAACAACCGTACAGGCATCCTTTGTGCAGTGCATACGGCTCCACAATGGAATTCATTTTTACCTTCCAGCGAAGGAATAGAAAATATAGGATCTAGCAGACCCAGAGCAGTAAATGATCCAATAACCACCCTTCCTTTTTTTTAGTAATTTCAAAATACTATGATGGTTCCGTTGCTTTATGATTTCGTTTGTTATTCAGCAATCCCAAAGTTTCTTTTTTTTATTTTTTTTCTTAAAAATAAATATTTCGTAGTCTTTCATAACAGAAATATTGTTAAGAGTCTTCCGTCGTGAAAACAAAAAAGTTTGTGACGCTGAAAGAGGCCTCCGCGATAAATCAGCCTACAATCGGAAATGCCTTTTATCTCATACTACTCTTTCGATACATAACCTAATGGTTTAGAAAAAAAAAATTCTCATATCGAATTCAAAGTGCCATGCTATTATTACTTAATATTTTATATGGCGAAGGCATAGTTTTCTTTTTGTCTAAAAAAAACTCATTGGCGCCGAGCGTGCGGGAGAATGCTAGACGTTTGGTAATTTCTCCTCCGACTAGAATAAAAGATCCCATTGAAGCGGCTAATCCCATGCATATTGTCTGTACATCTGGTTGCACAAATTGCATAGTATCATAAATACCTAATCCGCTTATTACCCCTCCACCGGGAGAGTTTATAAATAAATACAGATCTTTGGTATCATCCTCCATACTGAGATATACCATAAGACTAATAAGTTGATTCGAAATATCACTATCAACCTCTTGGCCTAAAAAAAGTAATCTTTCTCGATAAAGTCGGTTGATTAGGATAAAATTGTATCCCTTAAGAACCGTACGGGCACCTTTTGATGCATACGGTTCAAAAAAAATAGCGAAAAAAGAATCAATGTTTAGATTTTAGCCTTCTTTAGAGGACTCTTTCTAACTTCTAATGAAGGGGCTTTTTCTTACCTTCCATTTTTTTTTCAAAATGGATGAGTTTTGTCCTTTGGCCCGCGGTCGTTTATCTATACTATAAATTTCAATAAATAAAAAAACAATTCATTAAATTTTCAATTTATCGAACTAACTTTTCATTGATATATTGTTTCATCGAGATTCAATTTCAATTCCGATGTCATTTTCTTGTTCCAAAATGGTCTTCTTCAATTCTTTTAGGTTTATGCTCTACTCCGAGTCAAGATCTGCCCGATTTGGATTTGCACATATAGGACAAATGCCCCAATAGCATGGCTTTTTGCTACGACTTCTTTTTTTTTTTTCAATTTACTTCATATTACTCGATTGATTAAAAGTTTTCTATCAATGCTATTGATAAATCGAATATGATACAAGTAGTAGTAATCATAGAATAGATAGATTCCAAATTGAGTTTTTTCTAAGCGGAGCCTGGATACTTCATTTTATTAGTACAACCGAGAAAACCATAAATTATTCTAATTGATAATATTAATCTGGATACCCCCCAAAAAATAGATCTAATTGCACTTCACGCTCCAAATTTTTGATGATTAAATCAATCCGTCTTGGGCGAAAGAGAGGATATCTCGATCGGGGGAGAGAACGGGGAAATACCATATGACCCAATATATCTGACAAGTCGCACTATAGGTCAACCCACGATGCGTCTTCCTCTCCGGGACTTCGAAAAGGTACTTTTGGAACACCAATAGGCATTAAAGCAAAGAAAAAAGAATTAAGTACTATAGCTAACTTTGATGTGGAAGCGTAACAACGGGTTTATTGTCTTAATAAATAAGATGGGCCTTTATCAGATTTTATCTTTTAGCATATTTTATACATAGATTTAATAAGTTCATAAAAAAGGAAAACAGAATTAATAAGGGAAACTTCTTCCCGAATAGGTTTTTGAATGATGAACAAGTATGTATACATTCACTCCTATAAAATAGGATCAATTCCCATCTACCATTGCGTATTGGTACTTATCGAGTATAGAATAGATCTGCTTCTTTTTGTTCCTACGAATAGAATCGAATTGTTCCATTATTACTAAAAGAATAGACTAAATATTAATCCTTTCGCCAAGATAATCCCCTCAAAAGGGGAGGTCCGTAGCATAGTTTTTTTTTTCAGTGCAATAAAGTTACATAGTGTCTATTTTTCCTTGATAAAGGGGTATTTCCATGGGTTTGCCTTGGTATCGTGTTCATACCGTTGTATTGAATGATCCCGGTCGTTTGCTTTCTGTTCATATAATGCATACAGCTCTAGTTGCTGGTTGGGCCGGTTCAATGGCCCTATACGAATTAGCAGTTTTTGATCCCTCTGATCCTGTTCTTGATCCAATGTGGAGACAGGGTATGTTCGTTATACCCTTCATGACTCGTTTAGGAATAACCAATTCATGGGGGGGTTGGAGTATCACAGGAGGGACTATAACGAATCCGGGTATTTGGAGTTACGAAGGTGTGGCCGGAGCACATATTGTGTTTTCTGGATTGTGCTTCTTAGCAGCTATCTGGCATTGGGTGTATTGGGATCTAGAAATATTTTGTGATGAACGTACAGGAAAACCTTCTTTGGATTTGCCGAAGATTTTTGGAATTCATTTATTTCTCTCAGGGTTGGGTTGCTTTGGTTTTGGTGCATTTCATGTAACCGGATTGTATGGTCCGGGAATATGGGTATCCGATCCTTATGGATTAACCGGAAGGGTACAAGCCGTAAATCCTGCGTGGGGTGTCGAAGGGTTTGATCCTTTTGTTCCGGGCGGAATAGCCTCGCATCATATTGCAGCAGGTACATTGGGCATATTAGCGGGCCTATTCCATCTTAGTGTTCGTCCGCCCCAACGTCTATACAAAGGATTACGTATGGGAAATATTGAAACCGTCCTTTCCAGTAGTATCGCTGCTGTATTTTTTGCAGCTTTTGTTGTTGCTGGAACTATGTGGTATGGTTCAGCAACTACCCCGATTGAATTATTTGGGCCCACTCGTTATCAATGGGATCAGGGATACTTCCAGCAAGAAATATATCGAAGAGTTAGTACCGGGTTAGCCGAAAATCAAAGTTTATCAGAAGCTTGGTCTAAAATTCCTGAAAAATTAGCTTTTTATGATTATATCGGGAATAATCCCGCAAAAGGTGGATTATTCAGAGCGGGTTCCATGGACAACGGGGATGGAATAGCTGTTGGTTGGTTAGGACACCCTGTTTTTAGAGATAAAGAAGGGCGCGAACTTTTTGTACGCCGTATGCCGACCTTTTTTGAAACATTTCCGGTTGTTTTGGTAGACGGAGACGGAATTGTTAGAGCCGATGTTCCTTTTCGAAGAGCAGAATCGAAGTATAGTGTTGAACAGGTCGGTGTAACTGTTGAGTTCTATGGCGGTGAACTCAATGGAGTCAGTTATAGTGATCCTGCTACTGTGAAAAAATATGCTAGACGTGCTCAATTGGGTGAAATTTTTGAATTAGATCGTGCTACTTTGAAATCCGATGGGGTTTTTCGTAGCAGTCCAAGGGGTTGGTTTACTTTTGGGCATGCTTCCTTTGCTTTGCTCTTCTTCTTCGGACACATTTGGCATGGTGCGAGAACCTTGTTCAGAGATGTCTTTGCTGGTATTGACCCAGATTTGGACGCTCAAGTAGAATTTGGGGCATTCCAAAAACTTGGAGATCCAACTACAAAAAGAGTCTAGTCTGATACAAGATTGCTCTGTTCTTTTTTTCCTTTATTTTTTGATTTGACATAGATAGGGTACCGGATAAATCTTTATTCGGATTGCTTACTTTTCATTTCTTTGACTCTTGTCTTGGTCTTTTTTTTATCCGTAAAAAGATCCCAATTAAACAGGTATGGAAGCTATAATTGTAAACCGAAATCAAATCTATGGAAGCATTGGTTTATACATTCCTCTTAGTCTCGACTCTAGGAATAATTTTTTTCGCTATCTTTTTTCGCGAACCGCCTAAAGTTCCAACTCCAACTAAAAAGGCAAAATGATTTCTCATTATCTCAATTGAAGTAATGAGCCTCACAATATTGTGAGGCTCATTACTTCAACTAGTCCCCGTGTTCCTCGAATGGATCTCTTAGTTGTTGAGAGGGTTGCCCAAAAGCAGTATATAAGGCATACCCAGTAAAACTTACAAGTAAACCAGATATAGAGATGGCAACTAGGGTTGCTGTTTCCATTATTATATAATTTCAAGACCACAATGGATCTATAATAAGATCATTTATTTACAACGGAATGGTATACAAAGTCAACAGATCTCACTGAATAAAAAAAAATATAGGATTATTTATGGCTACACAAACCGTTGACGATAGTTCTAGATCTGGGCCAAGACGAACTGTTGTAGGGGATTTATTGAAACCATTGAATTCGGAATATGGTAAAGTGGCTCCTGGGTGGGGAACTACACCTTTAATGGGTGTCGCGATGGGTTTATTTGCGATATTCCTATGTATTATTTTGGAGATTTATAATTCTTCCATTTTACTGGACGGAATTTCAAGCAATTAGATTCGATTCACAAGAACCCCTAAATAACTTTTCAATAAAAAGGAAAGTCTAAAGTATGTAGGTTTCTGCTTTTTAGCCCACTATTTTTTGGTAGTTCGATCGTGGAATTTATTTTTTTCTGTATTTCCGGAATATGAGTGTGTGACTTGTTAGAATTGATCCTATGGATACGACAGAGAAGAAGTCGGTCATCTTGATGAAGATGATTTGATCTCGTTGGATATTCAGTCTAGGCTAGTATCTGGAGCACAGAATATATGAAATAGATTCCAAAATATTAGAACAAATATTAGAACTATGATTCATACTTATCAGACCTCGTGGCCGGACTCCGAAACAAGAGTTAGAAGTGATAAATAAAAAAAATTTATTCTTTCGTTTCTACTTATTTTGGTTAAAGGATAAACCTTTCTTTAGCTTTTTTCATTATATTCAGTCATTGAATAAGCATTGAATAAGTGATAATCCAAGGGTTCTTACTCAGGGAATTTTTGAACTTTTTTTGGAAGGTTTTTTATTGAATCATCGTGGTTCTAGTCTGAATCTAAGGTTTTAATTGATTCATAGGGTCTTAACAAGATAATTCCTATCAATAATAAAGAAAACAAGAGTAAAGTCGCATTACATACAAATCAAAGAAAAAAAATAGGTAAATAGAAGATTCAAGAGGCCCCTAATGATCAATATAACTATGAATGAGCCGACTTGATATTTGGGCATTATAACTACAAAGAAGACTTTTCGGATTTTGATTCTTTCGTATCTTGATACAAAAAATTGAATCATAGCATTAAGAAGTTTGAAACTTTTTAGTACACATATCCGTTACGAGCGGTATTTGGGTGTTTCTGTTTGAGCCGTACGAGACGAAATTCTCATATACGGTTCTCAGAGGGGGGTCCCCTTGGTTTACCTATCTCAATAAAGTGTATGATTGGTTCGAAGAACGTCTTGAAATTCAGGCGATTGCAGATGATATAACTAGTAAATACGTTCCTCCTCATGTCAACATATTTTATTGTCTAGGAGGAATTACGCTTACTTGTTTTTTAGTACAAGTAGCTACGGGGTTTGCTATGACTTTTTACTACCGTCCGACCGTTACTGAGGCTTTTGCTTCTGTTCAATATATAATGACGGAAGCAAATTTTGGTTGGTTAATCCGATCAGTTCATAGATGGTCGGCAAGTATGATGGTCTTAATGATGATCCTGCACGTATTTCGCGTGTATCTTACTGGTGGATTTAAAAAACCTCGTGAATTGACTTGGGTTACAGGTGTGGTTCTGGCTGTATTGACCGCATCCTTTGGTGTAACTGGTTATTCCTTACCTCGGGACCAAATTGGTTATTGGGCAGTCAAAATTGTAACAGGTGTACCGGAAGCTATTCCAGTAATAGGGTCGCCTTTGGTAGAGTTATTACGCGGAAGTGCTAGTGTGGGACAATCTACCTTGACTCGTTTTTATAGTTTACACACTTTTGTATTACCTCTTCTTACTGCCGTATTTATGTTAATGCACTTCCCAATGATACGTAAGCAAGGCATTTCTGGTCCTTTATAGAGAATAGAAATCATAGATTTGTAATTAGTTATTTATGATTACTCAGGGGGGAAGAAGAGTATTTCATTGCTGCAAATATGGATTATTGAAAAATAAGACATGTATTTGGATATTTCCCTTCAACTCCACGAAATTTTATTCGTTATTTTTCAATAATAGTTGAAGGGAATTCTTCGAAGAGAAAATGGATTATGGGAGTGTGTGACTTGAACTATTGATTGGACCGTGTAGATATATGTCTTTTTATCTGCCACATTGGGATTCACAACAAAATGTGTCTTTATTCCAACCACCGCGAAAGCTCCATACAGAGGGTAGGCTGGTTCGCTTGAAGAGAATCTTTTCCATGATCAGACTTGACCATGTCGTGCATGACCAGGCTCCGTAAGATCCATTAGAATAGGTGATATATATGCCATAATACAGATTATGTTTTATCTATTTCACTTACTTAATAGTATGAAAATGCATTCATTTCCTCTGCATTGACTCGATTTATAATACTATCGGAGTGAAACAAGGGATCTAAAGAAGAACATAGGCTAGACTCTATTAGTAACAAGTAAATCCTTTGGATGTAAAAAGTATCAATATTTTTGGGGGCTAAAGCCCCATCGCAAGGTTTGAGACGACCCAGAAAGCACTTGAACATTATCAACTTTGTAAGCCTACTTGGGTATTGAGCATTTATCTGTACGAACTTAATTCCTTGCAATGGATAATTGTAACTCTTGAAAACGGAATCCGCTAAATTTTTTCTTACATTGAATCACTCATTTATTTTATATATGCTTGGATAAGATATCGATTTTTTTTTCTGGATCCAGTTGGTTCGTTTGATTTGTGCTCGAGCCGGATGATGAAAAATTATCATGTCCGGTTCTTTCGGGGGATGGATCCATAATAATTCACCTATCCTAATAACAAAAAAACCAGATTTGAATGATCCTGTATTAAGAGCTAAATTGGCTAAGGGTATGGGTCATAATTATTACGGAGAACCCGCATGGCCCAATGATCTTTTATATATTTTTCCAGTAGTCATTCTAGGTACTATTGCATGTAACGTGGGCTTAGCGGTTCTAGAACCATCAATGATTGGTGAACCCGCAGATCCATTTGCAACTCCTTTGGAAATATTGCCGGAATGGTATTTCTTTCCCGTATTTCAAATACTTCGTACAGTGCCAAATAAGTTATTGGGTGTTCTTTTAATGGTTTCCGTACCGGCGGGATTATTAACTGTACCATTTTTGGAGAATGTCAATAAATTCCAAAATCCATTTCGTCGTCCAGTAGCGACAACCGTCTTTTTGATTGGTACCGCAGTAGCTCTTTGGTTGGGTATTGGAGCAACATTACCGATTGATAAATCCCTAACTTTAGGGCTTTTTTAAATTGATTCAATTGTGAAATAAATAAAATATCACGATGTGTGTATCTAGGGAATAGTTGCTTCAAAGTGAATTACCCCTAGATACACATATTTAATGAAATTTTTGATTTATTTTGAGTATACGGATTCTGTTAAAGATTCAAACTTCATTTTCGTCTTTTTTTTTTATAAAGTTTTTTTACAACAAAAATCCAATGGATTTCAAATTTATGCAAAATTCTTTTCCATTTCGAGAATGTCTAATATATGTTTTACGTCTTCTATGCGAAAATGTTTGATTTTCATAAGTTCGTCTGGACTATTATTCAAAAGGTCAAATAATGTATGTATATTGCACCTTTTGAGGCAATTATAGATCCTAGGAGGCAATTCTGATTGGTCAATAAAAATATATTTTAATGCTCTTTCTTTTTTCTTTTTTCTTAGTTTCGCCAATTTCTCATGAAAAGTAAAAAGGGGTAAAGTAACTTTTTGTTTATTATTTTTAAAATGGAAGTTTTCTTTTTCTTCTTCCGCATGTAAAAAAGGAATAAATAAATCAATCAAATTCCGAGAGGCTTCATGAAGTGCTTCTTTAGGAGTTAAACTTCCATTGGTCCATATTTCGAGAAAAAGTATCTCTTGTTTTTCATTCCCATTTACATAAGAATGAATACTATGATTAACATTTCGAACAGGCATGAATATAGCATCCATAGGATAACTTGCGTCTTGAAAATTATTTGGCGTTTGTATATGATATCCGCGATTCCTCTCGATCTTTAATTCAATACAAAAATTAATTGGTTCCGTTAGGTTAGCTATATGCTGTGTATTATCAACGATTTCCACCGAAGGTGGTAAGATGATGTCTTGAGCAGTTACGCATCCAGGACCCTTGACACAAATAGACGCATCACGAGTTCCATACAGATTACTTCTCAATACAATTTCTTTCAAATTCATTAAAATTTCATGTACTGATTCTTGAATACCGACTATGGTAGAGTATTCATGTGGGATTTTTTCAGATTTTGCACGTGTGATACATGTTCCCTCTATTTCTCCAAGCAAAGCTTTTCGCATCGCAATGCCTATAGTATCCCCTTGTCCCTTCATAAGTGGAGACAGAATAAAGCGTCCATAATAAAGACGCTTACTGTCTGCTCTTGATTCAACACACTTCCACTTTAGTGTCCGAGTCGATACTCTGATTTTCTCTCGAACCATAGTAATATTTTTTGATAAAATCATTGAATTATTTATTTCTCTTGAAATTTCTCTTCAATGTTTATTTTTACACACGTCGTTTTTTAGGGGGCCTACAGCCATTATGTGGCATAGGGGTTACATCCCGTATGAAACTTAATAGTATACCGCTTCTCCGAATAGCTCTTAATGCTGCATCTCTTCCGAGACCGGGGCCCTTTATCATAACTTCGGCTCGTTGCATCCCTTGATCCACTACTGCCCGAATAGCATTTCCTGCTGCGGTTTGGGCGGCAAATGGTGTCCCTCTTCTTGTACCTTTGAATCCACACGTACCGGCGGAGGACCAAGAAATTACCCGACCCCGTACATCTGTAACAGTCACAATTGTATTGTTGAAACTTGCTTGAACATGAATAACGCCCTTTGGTATTCTACGCGTACTTTTACGTGAGCTAATACGTCCATTTCTACGTGAACCGATTCTTGGTATGGGTTTTGCCATATTTTATCATCTCATAAATCTAAGTCAGAGATATATGGATATATCCATTTCATGTCAAAACGGATCCTTTAATTTCTTTTTATGTATATATTGTGGGTGGCCTTTAGGGGTCCTTTTTTTTATAAAGATTATCCTTGTCTTTGTTTATGTCTCGGATTGGAACAAATTACCATAATTCGTCTCCGCCTACGGATCAGGCGACATTTTTCACAAATTTTCCGAATGGAGGCCCTTATTTTCATATTTTTTATTCCTTACCTTAATCTACTTATTGGAAGAAAATAAGTTTCTTGAAATTTTCTATTTCGAATTGGATCTCCCTACAAAAAAAAGAATATTGCACGTGAAAAGACTACTTCACCTAATCATTCGAATCTTTGTTTCGTAGTCTATAAATTATACGCCTTCTGGTCCTGGTTGAATCGTAACAACTTACTGAAATTTTGACTCTCTATTACCTAGTATATGGATAAAACTATGTTGAATCCTTCCTGAAACGTAACCTAGAATTGGATCCTCATTATCTAAACAAACCCAAAACATATCATTGGTAAGTGATTCAGTAATTAAACCTTCAGAAATCCTTTTTTGCTCTTTCATTCCAGACGAAACACCCTTCAAAGTATCAATTAATCAAGGGGGAGTCGTATTATAAACTATAAACCCACCTCTTTTCTTTTTTTTTTTTTTTTACAAATAGGGAAGTTCTGTGTATAATTCGAATATCATAAAGATTACCATATATAACACAAAATTTCGCCGCCGATTCCCTGTAGTCGAGCTTCTCGGTCTGTCATTATACCCCGAGAAGTAGACAGAATTACAATGCCCATTCCGCCTAAAATTCTAGGAATTTTTTGATAGTTAGAATATATTCGGAGACCAGGTCGACTGATCCGTTTTAAATTTAAAATCGTTTTATATGGTCCTTTCCTATTTCTTCTATGTCGTAGGGTTAAAACCCAAAAATCCTTGTTGCTTTCCCGATGTTTCCTTACGTTTTCAATAAAACCTTCTCGTAAAAGTATTTTAACAATGTTTTCGGTGATGTTAGTAGATGGTATTCGAACCATTCCTTTTCTATTCATGTCAGCATTGCGAATAGAGGTTATTATGTTAGCAATAGTGTCCTTACCCATGATAAACGAAAATTATTGGTTACTTAAATTTTTGATCTAATCAACATTCTTTTTTATTAAATAGTTATGAATTTTAAAAGGTATATACGTGATACACAATCTACTAATTAATTTCATTCAAATAGTATAACTATCTCACGGTCTGTCTCATTTTATAATACTTCAGGTGCTAATGAAATTATTTTAGTGAAATTTAACTGTCTCAATTCTCGGGCAATCGCACCAAAAATTCGAGTTCCTTTTGGATTTCCTTCTTGATCAATAACAACCGCAGCATTGTCATCATATCGTATTATCATACCATTTTCTCGTTTGAGTTCTTTACAAGTACGTACAATTACAGCTCTGATCACTTCTGATCTTTCTAGAGGTGTATTTGGGACGGCTTTCTTGATTACAGCAACAATAACGTCACCAATATGAGCATATCGTCGATTACTAGCCCCTATGATTCGAATACACATCAATTCTCGGGCTCCGCTGTTATCTGCTACATTCAAAAGGGTTTGAGGTTGAATCATATTATTTTGGAATCTTTTCTTTCAATGCAAAGGGCGAAGTAAAAAAAAAAAAAAGAAATATTGTTTTTCAAAAAAAAAAAAAATAAATCTGCAATTGTTTTTTTTTCATCTTAAACAAAGATCGCTTTCCTTTGATTCTACATTTCTATCCCGAAGTAATGAATTGGGTTCGTATAGGCATTTTGGATGCCGCTATTGAAATAGCTTTTCTGGCTATATTTTCGGCTACTCCACTCATTTCATAAAGTATTCTACCTGGTTTAACAACAGCTACCCAATATTCGGGGGATCCTTTCCCTGAACCCATACGTGTTTCTGTGGGTCTTAGTGTAACGGGTTTGTCCGGAAATATACGTACCCATATTTTTCCACCGCGTCGTGCATTTCGTGTCATTGCCCTTCGTCCGGCTTCGATTTGTCTCGATGTGATCCAAGCGGGTTCAAGTGCCTGAATAGCGTATCTCCCGAAGCAAATACTATTGCCTCGATAAGATATTCCTTTCATTCTTCCTCTATGGTGTTTACGGAATCTGGTTCTTTTGGGGTTATAGTTGATGGTTATTTCTAAATTCCATCTCTACTACAGAACCGGACATGAGAGTTTCTTCTCATCCAGCTCCTCGCGAATGAAACGATTCAAAAAAATATACATGTATTTACTGATATTTTCTGAATAATAGATTCAATTATGGGATTTTTGATATTTCATTTAATCAATCTATTCGAAATTTGTATATCTTCTTTTCTTTTGATAGAAAACTAAACTGTTTATAGATTCTAGAATAATAGAATAAGTTTTTTTATTATAGTTTTCTAAAAAATTATAGATAATATAATCTCGTTTTGTTATTTTTTCTTTTATTATTAAGGTTATAACAAATCTTTATTTTGTTTTGCCTTTTTTTATCTATTATTATATTTGATCGACCCTAATTTAGAAATATAATAAAATGGAAACGTTCGCGGGCGAATATTTACTCTTTTTATATATGTTTTGGTTCTCGGGTTAGTTAGCCCATGAACCTACCTCTCATAATAAATGGATTGGTCTTGGGTTCCTTCCGCCATCCTACCCAATGAATTATTAGGATTCGTTTTCAATAGAATATTATGTATTCACGGGTTCCCTCGTTCCCATCGCCTCTCGATTAATGGTTAGGTCTTAATTATACAATGGAGCCCGTAATAAAATTTGTTTTTGAGTCAATCTTCTCAGTCTTTATTGTCTCGGGGCTCTTGGCTTTTTTGTTCTATGAACAGATTCATCTAATTATGAATTCATCAGTCTTAATGCTTTATTACACTACCTTTTATGAGATGACCCATAGACCTTACATATTACGTATTGGAATGATATATCATTCATATTCTTTTTCTCTCTTTCTTTCACCCTTCCATTTATCCGCATACTTTTATTGCTTGACAACTCATAATCGGATTTTTTTTTATGCAAAAAAGATTTCAGTTGCTACAATGATATGACCAATATAACATATCTTGACTGGTTGGTTTTTTAGATCCAGATAATGCGAAGCGATGAGTTGGTTATTAGTTTTATAATTATTAGTTCAGATTATGTATGGGCTTATCCTTCTTTATTTTTTGGTTTTAATCCGAACATAAAAAAAACTGACGAGTCGCACACTAAGCATAGCAATTATCTCAAATGATTAATTTCATTTTTATTTAACCTTATAGAATTGCTCATTTTTTATTTAAACGAAAAAGACTGATTTGTCATTTCTTGGTCGATCATTGAATAAAACTTAAACACAAGTTGAGTAAGGGCTTATTATTGCTCGTCTACAAATATCCAAATTTTGATGCCTAATACCCCATAGATAGTTCGAA
>NW_026124562.1:17500-26715 GCF_025177605.1 Cucumis melo | reverse complement strand
AACACTCATGTCGATAAAATGATTTGAACCCCCCCTTTTTTATTATTTTCTATTTTAATAGAATATTAGAATTTTTTTGTAAAAAACTAAAAAAATGAGGATTTCACCCTCATTTTTTCTTTTTTATCCAATGCTGAATCGATGACCTATGTTATGTATAAAGTAAGAAAATTTTTTTGGATTTCAAGAAAAAAAAAGAAACAACTTTGCTGACAATTGTTTGTTTGGTCAGAAGAGTCCTCCGAATATTCGGGTCTTGGATTAATGATCCATATTTTTTTCTTTTTCTTTGTGGAATATGAATAGAGAAAAGAGGATAGGCTCATTACATTCAAAAAGATATATGGGAATTTCTCAGAAATAATTGCAATAATTGAGCGTGAGAGCCAAATGAATCGAAAGATTCATGTTTGGTTCGGGAAGGGATCGTCGAAGTTTTGAAATGAATGGAAAGACAATCTACTTTCATTAAGTGATTTATTAGATAATCGAAAACAGAGGATCTTGAAAAACAATTCAAAATTCAGAAGAACTACGTGAGGGGGCCATTGAACAGCTGGAAAAAGCCCGGGCTCGCTTACGAAAAGTTGAAATGGAAGCCGATCAGTTTCGAGTGAATGGATATTCTGAGATAGAACGAGAAAAATTGAATTTGATTAATTCAACTTCTAAAAGTTTGGAACAATTAGAAAATTATAAAAATGAAACTATTCGTTTTGAACAACAAAAAGCGATTAATCAAGTACGACAACAGGTTTTCCAACAAGCCTTACAAGGAGCTCTAGGAACTCTGAATAGTTGTTTGGACAACGAGTTACATTTACGTACCATCAGTGCTAATATTGGCATGTTTGGGACGATGAAAGAAATAACTAACTGATTAGTCCTTCTACTGTAGGCATTATTTTTTTTTCTTAAAAAAAAATAATTACGAAATACTCATGGTAACCATTCAAGCAGATGAAATTAGTAATATTATTCGTGAACGTATTGAGCAATATAATAGAGAAGTAAAAATTGTAAATACCGGTACTGTACTTCAAGTAGGCGACGGCATTGCTCGTATTTATGGTCTTGATGAAGTAATGGCAGGTGAATTAGTAGAATTTGAAGAGGGTACTATAGGCATAGCTCTAAATTTAGAATCAAATAATGTTGGTGTTGTATTAATGGGTGATGGTTTGCTGATACAGGAGGGAAGTTCTGTAAAAGCAACGGGAAGAATTGCTCAGCATACCAGTAAGCGAGGCTTATTTAGGTCGTGTTATAAATGCCCTGGCTAAACCTATTGATGGCCGAGGTGAAATTTCATCTTCTGACTCTCGGTTAATTGAATCCCCCGCTCCTGGTATTATTTCGAGACGTTCCGTATACGAGCCTCTTCAAACAGGACTTATTGCTATTGATTCAATGATTCCTATCGGACGTGGTCAGCGAGAATTAATTATTGGGGACAGGCAGACCGGTAAAACTGCAGTAGCCACGGATACGATTCTCAATCAACAAGGGCAAAATGTAATATGTGTTTATGTAGCTATTGGTCAAAAAGCATCTTCTGTGGCTCAAGTAGTGACTACTTTACAGGAAAGGGGCGCAATGGAATACACTATTATAGTAGCCGAAACGGCAGATTCTCCGGCTACATTACAATACCTTGCCCCTTATACAGGAGCAGCTTTGGCTGAATATTTTATGTACAGAAAACAACACACTTCAATCATTTATGATGATCCCTCCAAACAAGCACAAGCTTATCGACAAATGTCTCTTCTTTTACGAAGACCGCCGGGCCGCGAAGCTTATCCGGGAGATGTTTTTTATTTGCATTCACGCCTTTTGGAAAGAGCCGCTAAATTAAGTTCTGCTTTAGGTGAAGGAAGTATGACTGCTTTACCAATAGTTGAGACCCAATCGGGAGATGTTTCAGCTTATATTCCTACTAATGTAATTTCCATTACCGATGGACAAATATTCTTATCTGCCGATCTATTCAATGCTGGAATCAGACCTGCTATTAATGTGGGTATTTCCGTCTCCAGAGTAGGATCTGCAGCTCAAATTAAAGCCATGAAACAAGTAGCCGGCAAATTAAAATTGGAATTGGCTCAATTTGCCGAATTAGAAGCCTTTGCGCAATTCGCTTCTGATCTCGATAAAGCTACTCAGAATCAATTGGCAAGAGGTCAACGATTACGTGAGTTGCTCAAACAATCCCAATCAGCACCTCTCACGGTAGACGAACAGATAATGACTGTTTATACCGGAACTAATGGTTATCTTGATTCATTAGAAATTGGACAAGTAAGGAAATTTCTTCTTGAGTTACGTACTTACGTAAAAACGAATAAACCTCAGTTTCAAGAAATAATCTCTTCTACGAAGACATTGACCACTGAAGCGGAAGCCCTTTTGAAAGAAGCTATTCAGGAACAGATGGAACGTTTTCTACTTCAAGACCAAGTATAAAAGAAAACAAGTAAAGTATAAATCAATTTTAGAACTTTCAAATGTTAAAATTGAAACATGAAATAATTTCATTCTTTTCATTTATTAGGTGTTAGTAGGTAGAATATATATATATATAATTTATATAAAATAAAAAATATATATAAATATATTAAAGAAAGTAGATAATATTTCTAGAAATATATATCAATATTAAAATGAAATGTAAATACAATTAAGAAATTTTTTTATAAATATAGTTAAAGTTAAAATTAGATTATATTTCTAATAATATATTTAGAATATCATAAATATCTTAATATTTGGAATTTGAATATCCTTTCTACTAATATCTTATCTTCAAATAAAACAGAATTGAATTATTAGTTTATTTATATAATAAATCTAAAACTAGAGTTACAATTAATATTAAAACTAATTTATAAATTACTATTAATAAATAAGCGTCTCTTATTCAAATCATTCAAAATCTTTCCTTTCTTGACATGATATAGAAAATTTAAAACTAAAAAAAAATATATGAAAAAAAATTGCGTCCAATAGGATTTGAACCTATACCAAAGGTTTAGAAGACCTATGTCCTATCCATTAGACAATGGACGCTTTTGATTCCAATTTTTTTTTTCGTATTTTCACCTCTCTTGTTCGTAAAAAAAATGTGTGAGAATTCCGGAAATTGCATATTGAATTCAATGATGCATTACATTAACTAATACATTAGTTAAAATTTAGTTAAAATTAAGTAAATTGAAAATTTTTATTTGAGTAATTCCATTATTAATTAATTTCTATTTATAATATATATAAATTATAAGATAAGAATATTATAAGATAAGATAAGCGGATAGCGGGAATCGAACCCGCATCGTTAGCTTGGAAGGCTAGGGGTTATAGTCGACGTTGATTCATCATTTTGAACTGAACGTCTCTAATTCAAAACCGAACGTGAAACTTTGGTTTCATTCGGCTCCTTTATGGAAGATGGATAAATTCCTAAATTTATAAGATGTAAACAAAAAAAAATACCATCCATAACATCTATGTCAGCCTTTCCGTCTGAATGCATTCAAAAGGACCCGCTTTATAGATGATCCCTATACAAGAGGAGATTATAACAATCTTTCCAGTTATTTATTTCGTTCCCTATTTCTATTTAATATAATCCTTAGGAAAAGTATTTTGTTTCCGCCGAGCTAAAAAAACGATGTCGACGTCTCTAGTAAACCAAAGACATTGTTTAATAGCTATTTTGTTTTGCTTCAATCTCCCTTATACAAAGAAAAAATTGAAGATTTAGTTACGATTAGAAAAAATTCCACCTTTATCCATGGATCCCTTATTCCTTCAATTGGAAGTATTGATCCAATTCAATAAAATTATGTTTCGTAATTTCATGATCCAATTTTTTCAATTTAGAACATATTTTTGGATACAAATCACGAGAATTTTTATTTTTCCTCGAATCTTTCATCGAGAGGTAAAGGATTAAATCCTTTTAAGAAATAAAGTTTTTGATCGGAATATTAATCAACCCGAAGGATCCCTTAACTATTAAGGGATTAATAGAACGAATCGCACTTTTACCACTAAACTATATCCGCTACAATGCAATTATTGTATATAAATGGACCTTTTGTCGAAGACGAAAATAAGTCGTATTAATAAGTAATAAAAAGATCGGATCAGAAAATAATCATGAAAATTTGAGCGTTGACGTATTTTCATCAGGGCCACTAATGAGATTAGGAAAAGAGGACTCGTTTTAATTAACTAATTAACAAGTTTTTTATTCTAGTAAAGTACTAAAAAATAATAATAAGAAATCGAACCTTGATTCTATATCATCTTTTTCTGTATCATAGGAATTGAAATAATAAATCTTCTTAGGATTCTTGTTGTTTCTATTTTTTTTTTTTTTCAAAAACATTTTCAAATCAAATAAATAATTTGATCTACGATTTATTGGAACAAAAAAAGCCCGGCTAGGTACTGACCAGGCCAGGCCGTGGAACTAAAAATAAAAAGAAAAGGGCTTTTCGGATGAAATAAACTAAAAAAGGTACTTTCTTTTTATTTATAAATATTTTTATGAATCTTTAATATATTGGTATTATTTATATATTAGGATTGAAGATATCTCTTCTTTTGAGCCCTTATCTAATGAAATCTAATTTATCTAAATGGAATTCCTAATAAAAAAAAGTTTTTATCGATTTGATAGATATCCATCGATATATCTAGATAATTATCTATATCAATATAATGAAATTATATATCTATAAAGGGGTAGATAAAGATAATAAAGAGAGATAAAGAAGGGCTTTTTTCAAGCCTTTATTTTCTATTTTTTATACAATGTATCATAGTAATTATCCTTTTTCAATTTGGGGAGAGATGGCTGAGTGGACTAAAGCGTCGGATTGCTAATCCGTTGTACGATTTTTTTGTACCGAGGGTTCGAATCCCTCTCTTTCCGTTTCTGTCAATTACTTGGTATTTTTTTATAGTTGAGGAAAGATGTGGAATAGATAAAATGTTAAGAACATTTCAAAATCAAGCAAGGAAAAAAAATCTGATTTTGTTATTCTTCACGCCCCGGATTACGTCCCGGGTCATTAGATAGGAATCCGAAAATGAAGAGAGAAACAAAGAATATTACTACTGTATAAACAAATAGTTTGAGAGTAAGCATTACACAATCTCCAAGATCATTTTTTTTTTAAGAGAATAGATTCTCTATTTTAATCTGGTTTGACACCAAGAAATGCAGTGAAGTTATTTCTATAAATAGGAAAAAATTTTAAGAGTTGAGTCCTTGATTACTCAAAATTGGATTTCATACCCACAATTCTATATTGTGGGGGACTCGAAGAGGGTCGTTCAAAGGAAAAAAGTAAGAATAAGAAAATGAGAGTGATCCAGATTTATCATAGCTATAGAATAATTTCAATATTGGATTCAACTTAAAGCTTCAGACTGTATGTACAACTTATCTGATCTTATAACTAGTTAGAATCTTTTTTTTTTTTTTTCTAGTAAATCATGAATTTGTCTCGGACAGTATTAAAAATATTATCGAAAGCTTACAGCAGCTTGCCAAACAAAAGCTAATAGAAAAAAGAATAGAGGTATTACTGGCATAACATCTACTATTGGATTCAAAAAAGCGTAGGCCTCGGGCAATTTGGCGACGAAAAAACTACTTGAATAAAGGAAAGAATTAAGACAGATACCGATGAAACTTAAGATATTAAGCATAACAATTTTTTTTTCTTTGTTCTTGAAGATAATTGTATTTCTTTTGATTTGATTGAGTTATTAATCCCCTATTATTGCTATGATATAAGGGATAAGGGAAAAATTAATAACATAAAGTAGGTCAAAAAACCTTTCTTTGATTTGAACTCAGCCAATCAAAAATCCTTCAATTCTCAAATAAAACGAGAATAGAAGAAATCCTACTTTCATACAATATCTTAATGGAATTATATGTAATGATCAATAAATTGAGTTTAATTGGATCTATAAACGTATCAAAATCTGAGCAACAATCTAATTTATTCTATAAATATTTGTACTGGAATTGACGACTAAGCACTACCAATATTAGTGTTTATTAGTGTTGAATATAAATGGGGCGTGGCCAAGTGGTAAGGCAACGGGTTTTGGTCCCGCTATTCGGAGGTTCGAATCCTTCCGTCCCAGAGTATGCGTATTATTATTATATATAATAATAGTATATTATAAGATATATGGAAAAATATTCGATATCAGACTATAGATTGCCGTTTTAAACAACCTTATGCTTAAGAGTCTAAATATAGATCGAATGTGATTGTTCTTTATTATTTTCTTATAATGATGCATTTCAGAAATGCGAAAGCCTCTATTATTCTCTATCTCTTAAATGGTTTGTGAAACCCGAGTATTTTTTTTCTGTGGATTTCTGAATTATAAACACGAAGGTCTTGTGTTTTTGGCACTAATGGAATTGAATTAATGGTCTTAAGAAACTTAAGACCTATTTAGGGTTTAGGGTACTAAATTTTAGAGTCAAATAAAAAAAAATAGGTAGGAACAATCGTTTACTCTAGATCTGTTTGACTTTCGCCTTATACAAGATAGTCTAGCACCTCCGAAACTAGTCCAGTCCCCCGTAGGATCCTTTTTTTATTTATGATGCATCTACTCGATCTAATTGGGGGTAGATAGGAGTTAATCCATAACGGAAGATATCAATTTGAATATCTGCCCGAATCTGATTAACAAAGAATCAAGTTACATATGTAACATATTATGTATTTCTTTTCACCTCATTTTTTCGTATGTTTGTCTGTAATGAATAATTGTAAATCCAAGTAACAATTCATACATCTTTTTCACTTTATTTTAAGGAAAGATTATTGAGTCTCTTAAGTTAAATAAACTAGGCAGAAAATGCTGATATGTATGTATTGTTATTATCTATTTTTATCGTTTTATTTCTTTTTTTTTTTTTTATTTTAGATCTATCTAATTGATGGGTTAATCCCGAATATACATTTATTTATCATAATCAAATGTAATAAATCCTTTACAAAAATTTATTCAAATAATATTATAATATAATATTTAGGTAGTAAATTTTCAATCAAGTAAATCTTTTTAATTATTTCTTATGAGTCCTTGGTACTCGAAGAAGTGTTAAACTCGTGAATCCATTCTATGAAGAAATTGAAAAATGGAGATTCTTAATTATTCGTAATTAATTATTTCTTAATTGATTTTATAGAAATTTCAAAAAATCTCTCTCTATCTAGAAAATATCTATATATAGAGAAATAAATATTGCACTCATACAAAAAAATGTTATTGATACAATATATACAATAAAATATGGGTTTCAATAAATTGAAGTATTGCTAAGACTTTTTCAAAAACTACCCATGTCATAAGAGTATAGATTACTATGGACCAACTAACCCAATGACTATACATGATTCCATAAATGAATCAATTACATACCAGTTCCAAGAAATTAGAGGTTATGGTAAAACTTCGTTTAAAACGATGTGGTAGAAAGCAACGTGCGACTTGAAGGACATGATCCACTGTGGATTCTTACACCCACCATTTTATATTATATAGGAATGAAGATGCTCTTGACTCGACATAGTTTGTTCGGTTGCACTCGAGCTCTTTTTTTTTTTTAGGGTTTTTGATGTAAATAGTACATGATGGAGCTCGAGTAGAAAGTATTGATTCATTTATCAAGGGCAGAGATCTAGGGTTAGTGTCAATCAATAAGTTAAAACTACTTCGTAAGTATAGGTTCGGTATACAAATCGAAAGGATCCAATTCGAACAAGTTTCAAATTCAAACATCAAATTGGATTAAAAGTGTATCACACGAGAATCCATTATTTATATGATTCTTTGATAAAAAGGAAATCAAAAAAAATGGTATGTTGCTACCATTTTGAAACGATTAAAGATCACCGAAGTAATGTCTAAACCCAATGATTCAAGGAAAGGATAAAGGATCCCGGAACAAGTAAAAATCTTTTTCAATTGTCTCAATAACTAAACTAGATCAGAATGAAGAATCGAAATAGATTCTAACGGAGACAGGCAAAAATAAAGAGGTTAGAGACCGCTCAATAAATGAAATGCTTAAGCTTAAGGGTTTTTTTCCTTTGCGTGAGAGTTATCCAACTTGAGTTATGGGGATAAGAATGAGTTTTTTTTTTCAAAAGAAAAACAAAAGAATAAGAAAAAAATTTTTAAATCATAGTCTAATTGATTTAATAATCTATAGATCTATTTGACATTAATTAGAATTCTATACATAACTTTGAATTTCCTCGAGCCGTACGAGGAGAAAACTTCTTATACGGTTCTGGGGGGGGTACTTAAAATTTACATCTATCCCAATGAGCCGTTTATCGAATCATTGCAATTGATGTTCGATGCCGAAGAGAAGGAAGAGATCTTCGTAAAGTGGGTTTTTATGATCCGATAAAGAATCAAACCTATTTAAATGTTCCTGCTATTCTATATTTCCTTGAAAAGGGTGCTCAACCTACAGGAACTGTTCATGATATTTTAAAGAAGGCAGGTGTTTTTACGGAACTTCACCTTAATCAATAACCGAAATTCCATTTTTATTAATGAAATAAAAAAACGAGGGTGTGATAACTTAACTTGTATATAGCTTTGACTAACCTTTTCTTTAGTATTTCCCCCTCTCTCTTGTTCTATTCATACTATACACTTATTACCTTAAAATTGCGTCTTCGCTAATGAAAAAATCGATTTTTATTTTATTGATATAAATTGATCTAAGATGAATAGAAAAAAAATATATCGGGTTTATTCAATCCACAAACCCGATATATTTTTTTCTACTTCTTCCTTAATTTCTTCTTTCGCCTACATCTTTTATGTCTATCTATGTTGATTATCTCTATAGTGCCAATCTAAGTACGTAGTTTTTTTTAATTCTTTTCTATTATTTTAATAGAATTTATTATTATTAGAATATTTTCTCTTATTCTATTTTGTTAACTTTATCTAGTTAAATATAGTTATTCAACTCAAATTGTTATTTCCATTTGTTTTTTATTCATTTATAATTCTTTTGTTTTGTCCATTATAGGCGTTTTTCATTATTCACATTAATATTGACAACAGTGTATCAAACAAATATAATCCGATTGTGTATAAATGAAGCTAGTTATCTCCCTTTCATGACCCTTGCTTTTCACGCA
>NW_026124562.1:5000-7500 GCF_025177605.1 Cucumis melo | reverse complement strand
ATATGAATCTATCTGATTCAGAGGGGAAGAACTTGCATCAGTATCTCAATTTCAATTCAAACATGGGTTTGATTCACACTCCATGTTCTGAGAAATATTTACCATCCGAAAAGAGGAAAAAACGGAGTCTTTGTCTAAAGAAATGCCTTGAGAAAGGGCAGATGTATAGAACCTTTCAACGAGATAGTGCTTTTTCAACTCTCTCAAAATGGAATCTATTCCAAACATATATGCCATGGTTCCTTACTTCGACAGGGTACAAATATCTAAATTTGCTATTTTTAGATACTTTTTCAGACCTATTGCCGATACTAAGTAGCATCCAAAAATTTGTATACATTTTTCATGATATATATGATCCATGCATAATATCATGGCGAATTCTTCAGAGAAAATTGTGTCTTCTACAATGGAATCTGATAAGTGAGATTTCGAGTAAGTGTTTACCTAATCTTCTTCTGTCCGAAGAAATGATTCATCGAAATAATGAGTCACCATCGATATCGACACATCTGAGATGGCCAAATGTTCGGGAGTTCCTCTATTCAATCCTTTTCCTTCTTCTTATTGCTGTATATCTCGTTCGTACACATCTTCTCTTTGTTTCTCGAGCCTATAGTGAGTTACAGACAGAGTTCGAAAAGGTCAAATCTTTGATGATTCCATCATACATGATTGAGTTGCGAAAACTTCTGGATAGGTATCCCAGGAATTCTTTCTGGTTAAAGAATCTCTTTCTAGTTGCTCTGGAACAATTAGGAGATTCTCTAGAAGAAATATGGGGTTCTGCTTCTGGTGGCAACATGCTATGGGGTGGCGGTCCCGCTTATGGGGTCAAATCAATACGTTCGAAGAAGAAAGATTGGAATATCAATCTCATCGATCTCATAAGTATCATACCAAATCCCATCAATCGAATCGCTTTTTCGAGAAATACGAGACATCTAAGTCATACAAGTAAAGAGATATATTCATTGATAAGAAAAAATGTGAACGGTGATTGGATTGATGAGAAAATCCAATCCTGGGTCTCGAACAGTGATTCGATTGATGATAAAGAAAGAGAATTCTTGATTCAGTTCTCCACCTTAACGACAGAAAAAAGGATTGATCAAATTCTATTGAGTCTGACTCATAGTGATCATTTATCAAAGAATGACTCTGGTTATCAAATGATTGAACAACCGGGAGTAATTTACTTACGATACTTAGTTGACATTCATAAAAAGTATCTAATGAATTATGAGTTCAATACATCCTGTTTAGCAGAAAGACGGACATTCCTTGCTCATTATCAGACAATCACTTATTCACAAACCTCGTGTGGGGCTAATAGTTTTCATTTCCCATCTCATGGAAAACCCTTTTCGCTCCGCTTATTAGCCCTCCCCCCCCTCTAGGGGTATTTTAGTGATAGGTTCTATAGGAACTGGACGATCCTATTTGGTCAAATACCTAGCGACAAACTCCTATCTTCCTTTCGTTACAGTATTTCTGAACAAGTTGCTGGATAAGAAGCCTAAGGGTTTTCTTATTGATGATAGTGACGATATTGATGATAGTGACGATATTGATGATAGTGGCGATATTGATGATAGTGACGATATCGACCGTGACCTTGATACGGAGCTGGAGCTTCTAACTATGATGAATGCGCTAACTAAGGATATGATGCTGGAAATAGACCGATTTTATATCACCCTTCAATTCGAATTAGCAAAAGCAATGTCTCCTTGCATAATATGGATTCCAAACATTCATAATCTGTATGTGACTGAGTCGAATTACTTATCCCTTGGTCTATTAGTGAACTATCTCTCCAGGGATTTTGAAAGATGTTCCACTACAAATATTCTTGTTATTGCTTCGACCCATATTCCCCAAAAAGTGGATCCCGCTCTAATAGCTCCGAATAAATTGAATACATGCATTAAAATACGAAGGCTTCTTATTCCACAACAACGAAAGCACTTTTTCACTCTTTCATATACTAGGGGATTTCGCTTGGAAAAGAAAATGTTCCATACTAATGGATTCGGTTCCATAACCATGGGTTCCAATGTACGAGATCTTGTAGCACTTACCAATGAGGCCCTATCGATTAGTATTACGCAGAAGAAATCAATTATAGACACTAATATAATTCAATCTGCTCTTCATAGACAAACTTGGGATTTGCTATCCCAGGTAAGATCGTTTCAGGATCATGCGATCCTTTTCTATCAGATAGGAAGGGCTGTTGCACAAAATGTACTTCTAAGTAATTGCTCCATAGATCCTATATCTATCTATATGAAGAAGAAATCATGTAACGAAGGGGGTTCTTATTTGTACAACTGGTACTTCGAACTTCAAACGAGCATGAAGAAATTAATGATACTTCTTTATGTTTTGATTTGTTCTGCCGGATTGGTCGTTCAAGACCTTTGGTCTCTACCCGGACCCGATGAAAAAAATGGGATCTATGGACTCGTTGAGAATGATTCTGATCTAGTTCATG
>NW_026124561.1:0-7500 GCF_025177605.1 Cucumis melo | reverse complement strand
ACCCCATACCCAAAGCTAACATCATATAGCCCAATTGAGACATTGTAGAATAGGCTAAACTTCTCTTAATATCTTTTTGAGCAAGAGCTAAAGTAGCTCCAAATAGTACTGTTATTATACCTATCAAAGCTATTAGATTCATGATGTAAGGTATTACTATAAAAAGCGGAAGAAGCCGAGCAACAAGAAAAATTCCCGCTGCTACCATGGTAGCAGCATGTATAAGAGCCGAAATGGGGGTAGGACCCTCCATAGCATCAGGTAACCATACATGAAGAGGAAATTGAGCAGATTTAGCAACTGCACCTGCAAATAATAGGACGGCGCACAAAGTAACAAATAATAAATTAACCTCATTATTATCAATCAAGTTATTGAATATTTTAAATAAATCCCGAAATTCAAAACTCCCCGTTGTCCAATAAAGACCTAAAATTCCTAATAATAAACCAAAATCCCCTACGCGATTAGTTACAAATGCCTTTTGACAAGCATTCGCCGCAGTAGGTCGAGTGAACCAAAAACCTATTAATAGATAAGAACACATTCCAACCAATTCCCAAAAAATATAAATTTGGATCAAATTCGAACTAGTAACTAATCCCAACATTGACGTATTGAACAAACTCATATACGCAAAAAATCTCAAATATCCTTGATCATGAGACATATAATTGTCACTATAAATAAGAACCATAATTCCAACAGTCGTGATTAATATTGCCATAATACAAGTAAGTGGATCGATCAAGTAGCCCAACTCTAAAGAAAAATCATTATTGATAGTCCAAGACCATACATATTGATAGATATAACTAGTATTTATTTGATCAATAGACAGATAAACTGCAAAAATCATAACTATACTTAACAATAAAATACTCGGAAAAGACCACATACGTCGAAGGTTTTTGGTTGCCGTCGGAAAAAGTAGAAGGCCCACTCCTATTAAGATAGGAATTGGAAGTGAGATGAACGGTATGATCCATGAATATTGATATGTATATTCCATAAAAAAGTATATTAAATTCCTAATTAATTTTTCTGATTCACCAGCTCTTATCTCTTTTCAAAAGGATCAGTTAATAACAAATTTAAATATCCAAAACGGAAATAGAATTTTATTTTTCTATTCTTAATTTTTTGCCAAATACTTCAAATATTTCAAGTCACGAAGTTACAATTGTTCAAATAAGATGAGATGATCCATTGAAACTATTAATGAACACACCCATTACTTTTAAGTAAAATTTTTTGACAATATAGAAACTGCAAATTTTCTTTATTATTTAGTATGCATTACAAAAATTCCCCGCTCTAGAGCAAGAAAGAATAATTAGACCAAAAACACTATTTTATTTTGGTATCAATCATAAAAGACAGTCTACAAGTTGATCCAGTAAAATAAGACTTCTTTGTATTAAATTCTACGAATCATTAAACAATTTTTTTTTGACAAAATAACATTATATATATTGTTTTTTCTTTGTTTCTAATCTAATAATTTCGAATTTTCGATAGCTATATTAGGAGTATACTATAATTTCAATAATAAATGGATAATAAATAGTAAAGAACAATTCATTTTGAACAATAGATGTCTTTCACATCCAACTATAGTAATGAATAATCAATTATAATTTTGTAATGGCAGTTCCAAAAAAGCGCACTTCTATATCAAAAAAACGGATTCGGAAAAATATTTGGAAAAGCAAAGGGCGTCGGGCAGCGTTGAAAGCTTTTTCGCTAGCAAAATCTCTTTCAACGGGTAATTCCCAAAGTTTTTTGGGGGACAAATCAAATAAATACTGAAAGATTGGAATAATCTGAATTGGTTTGACTCAAAAAACAGCCTAGTAAAAGTTCGTTTATAATTTTTATATTTTATATATATATTTTTTATATATTAAATATAAATTTTTTTTTATCAAAGCAATTAGTGTAATTTTCCTAATGTTTTGAGCGGATAAATATGAAATTCTTTTTCCTTTTTGTAGGCTATGTAAAAAAAAATAATAAATCGTTTGTTTACTCAATTAAAAAATGGAAAATGGTACTTTTTTGTTCAAAGAATAAAAAAGGTTGACCTTTCTTTTTCATATCTTTGTTTTATCATTTTCGAGATGGGGAAAATATGAATCCCCATCGCCCCACTAAACCAAAAAGTTTTTGTTGATTTTTGATTTTATTATCTATTTTCGATATTATATATAATATCGAAATATAGAAGAGCAAATAGTAAACTGAAACTCTTTATTAAAAATTTAATAAGACATTGAAACGATGACATTAGTTGATTAAGTTAAAACCTTCTTTTTGAATTCTATGAACCCTTACCTTATTTCTTTTCTCGAAATCATTATTACTATTATAGATATAGAATATATCTCGCCGAATACATAATGAAATTGGTTTGCAAAATCCTATAAAATAAAACTATTATTAAAAAAATAAAACTATTATTAAATGAAGAAAATTGACACCTTAAATTCTTATTGAAATAAATGAAATCGGATAAGATTTTTATTGGAAACGCTCAAATCTCCTATTTTTTTCCCTTTAATGAAATTATCATTTAAAGATAAAGAGTTTTTTATCCACGATAAATATTTTGTAAAAAATATTCCATTTAATTGCAAATTCATTCTATTTTTTTCAATCTCGACGATTGAATAATAATAGGTTATTATGATTTCGAGAAAGCCGCTATGGTGAAATCGGTAGACACGCTGCTCTTAGGAAGCAGTGCTAGAGCATCTCGGTTCGAGTCCGAGTGGCGGCATGCCATTTTTTTTTTATAAAAAAAAGTTCTATAATAGAATTAATAATTCAAGTCCCAGATATTAATTCAAATAATTGAATTGCGGGACCTTTAAATTTATTTTTTTATGATATTTTTAACTTTCGAGCATATATTAACTCATATATCTTTTTCGGTCATTTCAATTGTCATTACAATTCAGTTAATAACCTTATTAATCAATGAAACCGTAGGACTCTATGTTTCGTCAGAAAAGGGCATGATAGTTACTTTTTTCTGTATAACAGGATTATTAGTTACTCGTTGGATTTATTTGAGGCATTTACCATTAAGTGATTTATATGAATCATTACTATTTCTTTCATGGGCTTTATCCATTATTCATCTATTTGCTTATTTAAAAAAATATAAAAACCATTTAAGTGTAAGCGCAATAACCGCGCCAAGTACTATTTTTACACAAGGTTTTGCTACTTCAGGTTTTTTAACTGAAATGCATCAATCCCCACTATTAGTTCCCGCTCTCCAATCTCATTGGTTAATGATGCACGTAAGTATGATGGTATTAGGTTATGCAGCTCTTTTATGTGGATCATTATTTTCAGTAGCTCTTATAGTGATTACATTTCAAAAAGCTATAAGAATTTTTGGTAAAAACAATAATTTATTAAATGCGTTATTTTCCTTTGATGAGATCCAATACATCAACGAAGGGAACTATTTTGTAAGAAACACTTCCTTTTTTTCTTCGAAGAATTATTATAAGTCTCAACTGATTCAACAATTAGATCATTGGAGTTATCGTATTATTAGTCTAGGGTTTATCTTTTTAAGCATAGGTATTCTTTCAGGGGCAGTATGGGCTAATGAGACATGGGGATCGTATTGGAATTGGGACCCAAAGGAAACTTGGGCATTTATTACTTGGACGATATTTGCAATTTATTTACATACGCGAACAAATAAAAATTTTGAAGGTGTAAATTCCGCAATTGTGGCCTCTATGGGTTTTCTTATAATTTGGATATGCTATTTTGGGGTCAATCTATTAGGGATAGGGCTACATAGTTATGGTTCATTTACATTAACATCTAATTGAATTCATTCAAGAAAGGGCCTGACGAACACAAACATGGAGGGGTATAGATAAGAAAATTGTGTGTAAGACATCGAGAACCCTTTGAATCACTACATTACTTGATTCAAATGGTTCTCACAAAAGCCAAATGTATGAGGAAGTCCAATTCATTTTTTTATTTAACTTAAGAAAAAAGACTTCTTTTTTTTATTGTGCAACGAATGATTAAAAAAAATTATTATAGTATTGCTGTTTCATTTTTTTATGAAAACTATCTAGCAAAATAATTAGATAAAATAGCTTCGACCTTGTCAACTGATAGTGAGAAAACAAAATCTGGATAAATACCAATACCTATGACAGGTATAAGGATAGAGATCGCAACAAACAACTCTCGTGGTCCCGAATCAAAAAAATAAGAATTTTTAGCATTAAAAAGCTTGTATCCATAGAACATCTGGCGTAACATAGATAATAAATAAATGGGAGTTAATATAATTCCAATTGCCATTACCAAAGTAATTACTATTTTTGCCATTAAAAGATATTTTTGGCTAGTAATTATTCCAAAAAAGACTATTAATTCTGCAACAAAACCGCTCATACCAGGCAATGCAAGGGAAGCCATCGATAAGATACTGAAAGTCATAAATATTTTTGGAATTGGGATAGCCAGTCCTCCCATTTCATCGAGATAAACCAGACGTATTCTATCATAACTTGTTCCTGCCAAGAAAAAAAGTGCAGCGCCAATAAATCCATGAGAGATTATTTGTAAAATAGCTCCATTCAGTCCCGTATCGCTTATAGAACCAATTCCTATAATTATGAAACCCATATGAGAGACGGAGGGAATAAGCTATTCTTTTTTTTAAATTGCGTTGACCCGAAGATGTTGAAGCTGCATAGATTATTTGAATTATGCCTAATATGATCAACCAGGGTGAAAAGATAGAATGGGCGTGGGGTAATAATTCCATATTGATCCGAACCAATCCATATGCTCCCATTTTTAATAAGATTCCGGCTAGAAGCATACAAGTACTGTAATGTGCCTCTCCGTGGGTATCTGGTAACCATGTATGTAAGGGTATAATCGGTGATTTGACAGCAAAAGCAATAAGAAATCCGATATAGAATAGTATTTCTAGTGCTATAGGATACGATTGATTAGCTGATGTTTCAAAATTTAAAGTTGGTTCATTAGAACCATATAAACCGATACCCAGAACTCCCATTAACAAAAAAATGGAACCTCCCGCAGTGTACAAAATAAACTTTGTAGCTGAATACAACCGTTTCTTTCCGCCCCACATCGATAGAAGTAGATAAACGGGAATTAATTCTAACTCCCACATGATAAAAAAGAGTAAGAGGTCTCGAGCAGAAAATGATCCTATTTGACCACTATACATTGCTAACATTAGAAAATGGAATAATCGGGAATCTCGAGTAACTGGCCAAGCCGCTAAAGTAGCTAAAGTGGTGATAAACCCCGTCAGTAAAATGGGTCCTATGGAAAGTCCATCGATTCCCAATCTCCAGTAAAAATCCAAAAAAGGGATCCATTTATAATCCTCCATCAATTGGATTAATGGATCGTCTAATTCGAAATGATAACAAAACGCATAGGTTGTTAGAAGCAGCTCGAGTACACAGATACATATAGTATACCATCTCATTACTTTATTTCCTCTATGAGGGAAAAAGAAAAGTAATAAACCCGCAAATATTGGAAAAACTACAACTGTTGTTAACCAAGGAAAATAATTCGTAGTAAAAACAAGATACACTTGGACTAAAAAAACCCATGTTCGAAAATAAAATAAAAAAAAATATATATATGTATATTTATTTTCGAGCACGAGTTTTTGTCGGTAAAAAAGAAATCAAATGTATTCAAGGGGGCTTTTAGAGAACGTATCAATAAGCTAGACCCATGCTTCGAGTTGTTTCATGCCATAAATAAACGCGAACACTCAAAAAATCTGTCGGACAGGCAGATTCACATCTCTTACAACCAACACAGTCTTCCGTTCGTGGAGCCGAAGCTATTTGCTTAGCTTTACATCCGCCCCAAGGTATCATTTCTAATACATCTGTGGGGCAAGCTCGGACACATTGAGTACACCCTATACATGTATCATAAATCTTTACTGAATGTGACATTGGATCTATAATTTTTTTTTAAGACTATAAATTTTCGATCGAGTAAATTTGTAAATGAATTATATATTTAGATACCAGATGAGTCAATAATTTATCAGAATTTTGATAATCAATCTACTTTCAGATTAACTCATGCGATAGGGCCAAGATACTTTGATTTTTTACGTTTTCGCAAACATTATCATGGATTACGTATGATACATATAATTTTACTTGATGAATATCATAATTTATCTCATAAATAAATATTACTTATTCAACAAATTCGATTGATTGATACGAGTGGATTTTCTGTTACGATAAATTGACGAAAGAATAGCTGGGCCAATAGCTGCTTCAGCGGCTGCAATAGCTATAACAAAAATTGAGAAAATATTCCCTTTTAATTGGCGACTATCAAAAAAATCAGAAAATGTTACGAAATTCATATTAACTGCATTCAGTATAAGCTCAAGACACATAAGGGCCCTAACCATATTTCGGCTTGTGATCAATCCATAGATACCGATAGAAAATAAATAGGCACTTATAATAAGTACATGTTCGAGCATGATTGACCAACTCCTTATCAATTCCGATTCATTTCAATATGAACAAAAATGTAATAGATTCAATTCAATTGACAAAAAAAAAGTACAGAACAAGAGAATATATTCGTAATCGATCGAATAAAAGAATTTTGAGTTTAGACCAAAAAATCTTCAAATAGAATTGAAGGGGAATGTGTGTGATAACATACAACAAAGTTTAAATTATGCTATTTCTAACTAAAGATTTATTACTGGCGAGCCACGGAAATTGCGCCGATCAAAGCAGCTAAAAGAATGATCGAAATGAGTTCAAATGGAAGAAAAAAATATGTTGATAAATAAATTCCAATTTGTTGACTATTACTTATTAAATCTTGCTCTAGAATCTGATTTGATCTTGTAGTCCAAATAATCCCATACCATGACGTATCTACAATAGTAGTCATTAGTGAAACAAAAATACTTGTACAAACCAGAAAAGTAACTCCATTCCCAACGGTCCAAAGATTAAAATCTTTGGAATATTCTGAACCCTTCATGAACATCACAGCAAATATGATTAAAACATTTATAGCTCCCACGTAAATAAGGAGTTGCGCAGCAGCTACAAACTGGGCGTTTGCTAGAATATAGAATAAGGATATAGAAACAAGAACCAGTCCCAACGAAAAAGCAGAATAAATGGAGTTGTTAAATAATAGTACTCCCATACTTCCTAATATAAGACCTGATCCCAACAAGACTACAAGAAAATCATGTATCGGTCCAGGCAAATCCATTATATGTAGTAAAAAAAGAGATAAATAAATCTAAATGTTTTTCATGACCTTATTGATCTGACCAGGAAAAAAAATGTATAATCAATTCCTAATTAAATATTAAGGGGTGTGAATTAATGTAGGTACAGTTATTCTATTAATCTTAGTCTTGATCTGAAAGAGTAAAGTAGATTGAAACTATAT
>NW_026124560.1:0-25560 GCF_025177605.1 Cucumis melo | reverse complement strand
ATGGCTTCTTTATTTCTTCATGTTCAAAAAAACAAGATTTTTTAAATATGCTGTCTATTTTTTTTTTTCAAAACTTAGACTTTGACGATAACACAGCTATCTATTTAGTAGACTAGAATCTAACATGTGGCTTACTCCAAACATAAGCGATTATACATACGTAAACATGATATCTGAGGAAATCAATTAGAAGTATTTCAAAATAGAAAATAGATAAGTTTCAAAATAGAAAATAGATAAGAGATCGGGCGACAAATGTTTGAGATATAAAATCAATATACCTATATGGATGTAGGTATCTATAGGGAATCATATAAAGGTGATGTTATTATTTTAGATCTAAGTAATTCGATGAATTACTTAGATCTAAAGTAAAGGTTCACATCAAAATAGTGCTAGTTGATTAGAGTTACTTCGGAAACAAAAAAAGTAAAATAGATTTTTTTTGATTCTCTTAATTCCAATAAAATGCAACGAGATCTAGTATGAATTGGCGATCAGAACGTATATGGATAGAATTTATAAGAGGATCTCGAAAAATCAGCAATTTCTGCTGGGCCTTTATCCTTTTTTTAGGTTCATTAGGGTTTTTATTGGTTGGAACTTCCAGTTATCTTGGTAGGGATTTGATAGCTTTATTTCCGTCTCAGCAAATAATTTTTTTTCCACAGGGGATCGTAATGTCTTTCTATGGGATTGCCGGTCTCTTTATTAGCTCCTATTTGTGGTGCACAATTTTGTGGAATGTAGGTAGCGGTTATGATCGATTCGATAGAAAAGAAGAAATAGTGTCTATTTTTCGTTGGGGGTTTCCTGGAAAAAATCGTCGAATCTTCCTACGATTCCTTATGAAAGACATTCAGTCCATCAGAATAGAAGTTAAAGAGGGTATTTATGCACGTCGTGTCCTTTATATGGAAATAAGAGGCCAAGGGGCCATTCCCTTGACGCGTACCGATCAGAATCTGACCCCACGAGAAATTGAGCAAAAGGCTGCCGAATTGGCCTATTTCTTGCGTGTACCAATTGAAGTTTTTTGAAAAATGAAGTTCAGAATGAATTTTGTTCGTAGCAAGAGGGATAAAACTGAAATGAAAGAATAGTCTTTTTTATAGACCATAGTAATAGTATAATAACTTAACTGGAATTTCTTCAGAATGCTCATTTGACCCAAAGCAGACGTATACGGAACAGCCAGAAAACTTTCTTTGTCCGAAATTTTGATCCGTATGTAAATCAACTGCACAGTAACAAAAAAAAGTGGATTCTTTGTTATTTTCTTTCTGTATTATTTCGAAATTCAAGGATTAACTAATAAATCACAAATCAAAAACTAAAAAACAGGGAATGGATTCATAATAGTATGCATATGACTTGTAATAGAACTTATGTTTGATATAAATATTAGTAGTGTAGAGAGTTAACGAATGAAGTGAGTTCATTAAAAAATAAAAGACGAAAAAATGGAAAAAAAAGAAAGCATTCATTCCCCTTCTATATCTTGCATCTATAGTATTTTTGCCCTGGTGGATCTCTCTTTCATTTAATAAAAGCCTAGAATCTTGGGTTACTAATTGGTGGAATACTGGTCAATCCGAAATTTTTTTGAATGATATTCAAGAAAAGAGTATTATAAAAAAAGTTCTAGAATTAGAGGAACTCTTTCTCTTGGACGAAATGCTAAAGGAATACCCAGAAACACATCTACAAAAGCTTCGTATCGGAATCTACAAAGAAACGATCCAATTGATCAAGATGCACAATGAGGATCGTATCCATATGATTTTGCACTTCTCGACAAATATAATCTGTTTCGTTATTCTAAGTGGTTATTCTATTCTTGGTAATGAAGAACTTGTTATTCTTAACTCTTGGGTTCAAGAGTTCCTATATAACTTAAGCGACACAATAAAAGCTTTTTCTATTCTTTTATTAACTGATTTATGTATAGGATTTCATTCACCCCATGGTTGGGAACTAATGATTGGTTCTGTCTACAAAGATTTTGGATTTTCTCATAACGATCAAATTATATCCGGTCTTGTTTCCACTTTTCCAGTCATTCTTGACACAATTTTAAAATATTGGATCTTCCGTTATTTAAATCGTGTATCTCCCTCACTTGTAGTGATTTATCATTCAATGAATGACTGAAAAATATAATGTTTGTTACTTTGTACATAAGTAAAACATTCAAAATTGTACTTATTCCTTCTACCCATCGCGAAGGATGCCTCCTATATTCGAGTAACTTTATTTCAGTAAATAGCAGAATCATGGATAGGGAACTATACTAGGGACCTACCTAATTTTATTGTAGAAATTTTTGGGCTCAATGATTGGACCATGCAAACTAGAAATACCTTTTCTTCGATAAAGGAAGAGATTACTCGATCTATTTCCGTATCACTCATGATATATATAATAACTTGGGCACCCGTTTCAAATGCATATCCCATTTTTGCACAACAGGGTTATGAAAATCCACGAGAAGCAACCGGCCGTATTGTCTGCGCCAACTGCCATTTAGCTAATAAGCCCGTGGATATCGAGGTTCCACAAGCGGTACTTCCTGATACTGTATTTGAAGCAGTTGTTCGAATTCCTTATGATATGCAACTGAAACAAGTTCTTGCGAATGGTAAAAAGGGTGGTTTGAATGTGGGGGCTGTTCTTATTTTACCCGAGGGGTTTGAATTAGCCCCCCCCGATCGTATTTCTCCCGAGATTAAAGAAAAGATGGGCAATCTTTCTTTTCAGAGCTATCGTCCCACTAAAAAAAATATTCTTGTGATAGGTCCTGTTCCTGGTCAGAAATATAGTGAAATCACCTTTCCTATTCTTTCCCCGGACCCTGCGACTAAGAAAGATGTTCACTTCTTAAAATATCCCATATACGTAGGCGGGAACAGGGGAAGGGGTCAGATTTATCCCGACGGGAGTAAGAGTAATAATAATGTTTATAATGCTACAGCAGCAGGGATAGTAAGCAAAATAATACGAAAAGAAAAAGGAGGATATGAAATAACCATAGTGGATGCAGCGAATGGGCGTCAAGTGGTTGATATTATCCCTCCAGGACCAGAACTTCTTGTTTCAGAGGGCGAATCCATCAAACTTGATCAACCATTAACGAGTAATCCTAATGTGGGAGGATTTGGTCAGGGAGATGCGGAAATCGTCCTTCAAGATCCATTACGTGTCCAAGGCCTTTTGTTCTTTTTTGCATCTGTTATTTTGGCACAAATCTTTTTAGTTCTTAAAAAGAAACAGTTTGAGAAGGTTCAATTGTCCGAAATGAATTTCTAAATCTGGGGATTTATCAAATAAAGTTCGTAAAAAAAACCAAATTCTTGTTGGCAATTCTATAATTTAATTATGTATGATCAAAAAATTATGAAAAACTTTTTCCCTTGTTTTTTTTTTTATTCTTTTTCGACCCTATTTCGGTAATTACTTGTACCGCATTACTAGTCATAGTATGGATATTATATTGTCAGGAAGACTATTTTACCTCTTCTTTATTTCTTTGTTTTTTACAATACAAATAGGAGCGGTATTATTATGATTATTATGTCACTGGTGCCAGATTGAAATGTCATTGAATGTGTCTATTTTTATTCTAATAGAATAAAAATAGAGTAGATATTAAAAATAAGATAAGTAAATGGAGAATAGAAAAAAAATGAAGGGAACAAAGGATTCTAGAAGGAATTATGCATCTTTCTAGTATTCGATACCAGAAAAATTCCTTTTCTTGTTCTGGTGTCGAAATAATAAACTAATGAATTATTCTTGATCCCGTTCGTCAAAGATCTCTATTCTTAGTTTCAATTTTTCCCGGTTTATCAGAACCTTTTTTTCGATTTATTACATAAGTAGTGAACAAATTCAATGAATTTTTCAATTCTATTTTATATTAAAATAACTATAGAAAATTCTATTAGTATATTTTAATCTATTTAAAGGGTTTGTGATATCTGATCGATAGAAATATAATATTGTTATATTGGGATTGTATCATCCAGAAAGAGGGAATCGAGTGATTCTCTCTTTCTTTTTTTCGCTTTGAAATGAAAGTATCGACCGATACGATCGCGAAAGAGATGGTCTGAATCAATTTTTTTTTTGAAGCAATTCAGAATCAGAAAGAAATGAAGTTTTTTGAAAAAATAGGAAAGATCCATTTTTTCATTTATATGAATAAATTAGTCTAATTCTAATTAGTAAGAGCTCAACGGGACCTACCCCCTCTTTTTTTCTGATTTGAGGGGGATCCTGTTGAGTTCTTACGCTTTCATGTCTCCAACTCAGTTCATCCGATTATTACAGAGATGAACCTAAGCCGGAATATGAACCATAAAAGAAAATACCAACTAAACCGATCACAGGAATACCAGTTACAGTACCGATTATCCAAAGAGGAATCCTTCCAGTAGTCTCGGCCATTTGTCCCACTTCCCTCCCCATTTCATCAAGTGGTCGTGCTAGAGACAGAAACAGTCATAGATAATTATGAGATGATATCCTTCCGAATGGGATAAGATAATTCGTACTATTATTTAGTATTTTCTTTTATTTAATTGAAGAAATAATTGGAAAATAAAACAGCAAGTACAAAAATGAGTAATAACCCCCAGTAAAGACTGGTACGATTCAATTCAACATTTTGTTCGTTCGGATTTGATTGTGTCATAGCTCTATAATTCGGATTAGGTTTATCGTTGGATGAATTGCATTGCTGATATTGACCCTAAAAAAGAAACGGTAGGTACAGCTAGTCCGTGAACAGTTAACCATCGCACTGTAAAAATAGGATAAGTTTTATCGATAGTCATTTGGTCCTCCTAAAAAGATCTACTAAATTCATCGAGTTGTTCCAAAGAATCAAAACGGCCAGTTATTAATGGAATTCCTTGTCGGCTCTCTGTAAAATACTCATTTGGACGAGGGCTTCCAAAAACATCGTAAGCTAAACCCGTGCTGACGAATAACCAACCTGCAATGAATAGAGAAGGTATAGTAATGCTATGAATGACCCAGTATCGAATACTGGTGATAATATCAGCAAAAGAACGTTCTCCTGTGCTTCCAGACATGCCGAGCTCCACATATTCTTGTACAGTCAAAAGGGGGATCGATTCCGTAAAAGATGAGATCAGTAAATGGAAATTAACTGAAATTTTATCTTTGTAAGATCGTCAATATTGTACCGAGGGTGTTTTTAGAGTATACCGAATCAGTATAGCTATCCTTCTTCTGACGCAGCAACGCAATTTCACAATAAGTATCAAAATGAAGCACTAAAACTAAATAATATAATTTGTTTCTTCTTTTCTTGCTGCTTGTCGATGTAGAATCATATACCATTCATTCAATAGAAAATTCTGAAAATGCCTGTCTGTAGTATTAAGGATTCTATCGGTTATTGGCTTCGGGCTAGAAAGCGAAGATTGGGTAAAATGTGAATCCGACTGGTTGGTTTATAATAATTTAGGAAGCAGATTCTAATAGTCCCAAAATTCAATGAAATTAGACGTGAAATCTCGAAATATTTCTTTTGTGTTTGTAGTTATATTTTTGTTTGAATCTTTTTTTATTTTAAGGAATTGGTTAGTCGTCCAGTAACAAGTAACAGTAGTACATAGGATTCGATGAACGAAACAGAACAACGAATAGAAGAATAATAAATATTCGTAATGCACGCATTATTGTTTTATATTAGACTCAAACGATCGTTCTTCAACTAATTAGAAGAATGTTTTTAATATGGAAAGAATAAGAATAAATGGAGAACCTAGTTTCGAGTGATCTGATCGTGCGATACTTTTTTTCTTTTTAAAAAAGATTTTATGGAAATGAACCCACTACATAAAATCTAATTAGTGGGAATACAATTTCATAAATAAAGGGCATTATAAGGTCATTCATTCTTCAGCGATTCAAAGAGCATTTCATTTTTGGAATCAAGTTACACAACATAGTTTATTTATTATTTTTCTTTTTTTTTTTTTTTTTTTCTTTCTAATTATTTAGAATCCATTTAATAGATTTATATATTTACTAGATTTATATATTAAATTATTGTTTATAAATTCTTTATAATAAGAATATTTGTTTTGAAAACTCAAGAGTTGTTCAATGAATCCCTTGATTCCGAATTGCGGGATAGAGAGACAGATGATGAATTGATTTCTTACCTATGTCACAAGATTTTTGTTAGTATCATCTATAATCATAATAATAGATGAATCAAAAACTTTCAATTGAATATATTTTTTCAATTAGTATTTTTACTTATCCATCCGCGTATCTTTCAAAAATAGAAACTTAGGGAAGTGCTTTATAAACATATGGATAAAAATAACGTATTTCATTTAGCCTCGTCATGCCTACTATCACTAGTTATTTCGGTTTTCTACTAGCAGTTTTAACTATAACCTCAGCTCTATTTATCGGTCTGAACAAGATACGACTTATTTGATTAAAATTCATTGAATGCACAATTCAAAAAAAAGAAAGATTTCGGTGTTATTCAATATATTCTATATATTGTAGAGTTCTTTACCTTGTCAATTCAATTTCGAATTCTTGGTCATTGAGATTCATGGGCAATACCGATTAATATTTTAAGGATAGATATTACCTCTCCTTTTCCTCGTTCAACTAAATTGAAATGATTGAAGTTTTTCTATTTGGAATCGTATTAGGTCTAATTCCTATTACTTTGGCTGGATTATTTGTGACCGCATATTTACAATACAGACGGGGGGATCAGTTGGACCTTTGATTAATTAACAGTTCTTTTTTTTGATTGACCCCCTACTTGCTTTATAGGAGGTAAAATTTTGATTTCTGTTGAATTATTTCAGTATCATTTTGATTTAACAACAACAAGAATCGAATCACGCTCTATAGGATTTGAACCTACGACATCGGGTTTTGGAGACCCGCGTTCTACCGAACTGAACTAAGAGCGTTTTATTATCAAACTAAAAGCAACCCGAATATATCTTCGATACATATATTATCATAGAGAATATCATAAAATTAAATAAAAAAAGATTGATTCGATATATGTATGTTCAATTTTTATGGATCTCAATTGATTCCTCGTTACTGTTCAGAAGATAAGTAATAGGTAGGGATGACAGGATTTGAACCCGTGACATTTTGTACCCAAAACAAACGCGCTACCAAGCTGCGCTACATCCCTTTCAATTGGTCTACAGTGTTATTGTAGAGAATCCCTGTCTTGTTTTCCACATTTTTTATTTATTTCCTCCATTGGTATACACAAATTATCTTGCCATTTCTTCTTTTTTGTCTCATATCATATATAAAATATAATAAAAATAATAAAAAGACTTATATACGTATGAAATAATAAATATTAAATCCGCCGTAAAGAAAAATGAATATTTGGGGTGGGGCGGAAAGCTACATATTTTTTTTAATAAAAAAGGGAATATCTACCGAATTGAACTGTTGTACATTTCAATTTGAATTAGGAATTCCGCGGACAATACAAGCGGTTATTAACTATATATACATTTGATGGTATGTAATACCAGTATGTATTACAAATTACTATAAAGTAGGAGGGTTTTCAATGCGAGATCTAAAAACATATCTCTCCGTGGCACCGGTAGTAAGTACTATATGGTTCGGGGCTTTAGCGGGTCTATTAATCGAGATCAATCGTTTATTCCCGGATGCGTTGGTATTCCCGTTTTTTTCATTCTAGTTATTGACTTGGGAAGGGGTGAAGAAGATTAGAAAAACAATCAAATATCTTTGACTAATCCCCTTCCCCCTTCTTTTTTTTAGAGTTTTTAGACTTAGAATAAGTTAGAAAGAATCAAAATGGATTCAACCTCAGTCAAACTCGGACGCGGCGCCAGGTTCAAATTTAATTAATAAAAGAGTGAGAACGAAAATGAAAATGTGATGGCTAGGGCAACAATATCATACAAAATACTTAAATGAAAAACTGTACTGCGATTCTAAATTTAGAAATTATTGTATTACTATATTTTAATATTTGATTGTAACGAAATCTTTCATAATTTTATTTCGAGTTACCAATTTTTCTTTTTTTCTTCATTTTGGATCGGAAAATGGAAGAGTTGCGTGAATCAAAAATCCAAGGGAGGTTCATGGCCAAGGGTAAAGATGCCCGAGTAACTGTTATTTTGGAATGTACTCGTTGTGTTCGAAACGGTGTTAATAAGGAATCAATAGGGATTTCCAGATATATTACTCAAAAGAATCGACACAATACGCCTAGTCGATTGGAATTGAGAAAATTCTGTCCCCGGTGTTACAAACATACGATTCATGGGGAGATAAAGAAATAGATCGAACCGATCGGCTGTGTGTCACCCTTTTCCAATCCAAGGAAGATGAAAAATTACATATATTAGACATATTTTAGATTTAAATATAAACAAACCAAATCCTATTTCGATCGGATCTAAAATGATTTAGAATTAAGAAATAGGATTTTCGGGATAAGGAATAAAAAAACCATGGATAAATCCAAGCGACTCTTTCTTAAATCCAAACGATCTTTTCGTAGGCGTTTGCCCCCGATTCCATCGGGGGATCGAATTGATTATAGAAACATGAGTTTAATTAGTCGATTTATTAGTGAACAAGGAAAAATATTATCTAGACGGGTAAATAGATTGACCTTAAAACAGCAACGCTTAATTACTATTGCTATAAAACAAGCTCGTATTTTATCTTTGTTACCTTTTCTTAATAATGAGAAACAATTTGAAAGAAGCGAGTCGACCGCTAGAACTATTGGTCTTAGAACCAGGAATAAATAGACTTAGCTTACTCTTTAATTGAATTAAAATTCTAATCCAAACTCAACCGCAGATTGATTCTTTGTTCGAAAAATCCGAAAATCTAGATTCGATTGTCGTGTCGTAAGAAAAAGAAAGAATAGTGGAAGAAGAATAAATCGTTTTTTTTTTTATTGAACATATTTGCTCATTTTGACCACTTTATCATATTTTATCATACTAATTTCTACTCTACCTTCTCGGAGTTCATTCTCCAGAGAACTCCATTTTAAGCATTCCGCTGGATTCTTTGCAATCTTCGTATTTTATGATCTCATTGGAAATCATATAAAGACAATTTCTATTTAATATCGCGATTTGGGCAAGTATTTTACGATTAAGAAGCAACTGCCTCTTGTACAGATTGTGTATGAATCTACTATAACTGTAGTCTACCTTATTAGATCGAATTACTGCATTTATTCGAGCGATCCACAACTGTCGAAAATTTCTTTTTTGCCTACCTCTATCCCGATAAGCTGAAGCCAAAGCTCTTATTTTCTGTTGAGTAATAGTTCGAGTAAGTCTTGAATGAGCCCCTCGAAAGCTTGATGCAAATAAACGAATTTTTGTTCTACGTCTCCGAGCTATATATCCTCGTTTAATTCTAGTCATTGAATAAATGAAACTTTGATGAATAACTAATGGATTTCCTTTCTTTCAGTTATTCCTTTCTCCTTTCCTAGTCTATTAATAACAAAACGTATTTTTCCAATGTATAAAATAAAAATTCCAATGGCTTTTGCTACTATAACCTTCCCGACCACTATTTCTTTTTTTGTTCTAATCACCCCAAAATACGAAATAGTATTTTTACTAGGTATAAAAAACAAAAATAGAGTAAATAAATAAAAATAGAAATGGATAAAGAAATAGTGGGTTCCTTCGTTTCTATGGTTACTTCTTAAACGGTGAGGTCCTCTCTATACACCGGAGCTCCTTCTTTTATTTCATCAATGTTATTGTTAACTTGTACAGTTCACCCTCTTTGGCTCTACCCATGAATTATCTAGTAATCGGTCTTTCACAACGAGATCTACCTATACAGTAACGGTATTTAATTATGAAGATTGGTTGGGTAGCTGACCCTCTTAGTCCGTTCTTGGAAGAATAAGGCTATAATCCTTCTGTTAAATAGGATTTCCTCTGCTTAATGGATAAGCATTTGTTACCAATGGGGAATTCTTTCTCATCTAAAATTGAAAATAGAGATGATTGGATTTGCACCAATAGAAACCATAAATTTGATACACAATAAAAGGATACGATAAATCTTTGTTTATTTATTTTCGGTAGTGAACGGATTTCTTCCATTCATTCTATCCTATTCACTGTACTTATAACTGATACGGGAAAAATTTTGTACTTTCTTTTGTCCCGGTCCATGGTCTAAACGAGTCGCACATACACCCTAGTACATGTTCCTCGACGCTGAGGGCATCCCCGAAGGGCGGGCGATTTGGTGACATTTCTGATTGGCTGTCTTGTGTTTCTAATAAGTTGTTTAATAGTTGGCATGTTGAATTGTATACATAATGAGTTGGTTTAGATCAATCCTAACCGGATGATTATGAATTACTTCTATATTCGATATTAATAATTAATATGATTAATAGTAATATATTAACCCCGGTAAAAAGAGAAAATCGAAAATTTCGGATTTTTGCGTGAAATACCTGCTATTTGTTATTCAACCGCTACAAGATCAACAATTCCATGAGCTTGGGCTTCTGTTGCTGACATAAAAACATCCCTTTCCATGTCTTCGGATATAACCCATAAGGGTTTGCCTGTTCTTTGTACATAAACCCTTGTGAGGATTTCGCGCAGCCTCAGTAGTTCTTTCGCTTCCAGGATAAATTCTACCGTTTGTGCCTCATAAAAAGAACTAGCAGGTTGATGGATCATTACCCTGATGATTTAATAAATGGTTTTCTCTATCTTACATCATTATCATGATGAGTCAAAGATAATAAAAAAAAGATAGGATTAACAACCGTACAGGCATCCTTTGTGCAGTGCATACGGCTCCACAATGGAATTCATTTTTACCTTCCAGCGAAGGAATAGAAAATATAGGATCTAGCAGACCCAGAGCAGTAAATGATCCAATAACCACCCTTCCTTTTTTTTAGTAATTTCAAAATACTATGATGGTTCCGTTGCTTTATGATTTCGTTTGTTATTCAGCAATCCCAAAGTTTCTTTTTTTTATTTTTTTTCTTAAAAATAAATATTTCGTAGTCTTTCATAACAGAAATATTGTTAAGAGTCTTCCGTCGTGAAAACAAAAAAGTTTGTGACGCTGAAAGAGGCCTCCGCGATAAATCAGCCTACAATCGGAAATGCCTTTTATCTCATACTACTCTTTCGATACATAACCTAATGGTTTAGAAAAAAAAAATTCTCATATCGAATTCAAAGTGCCATGCTATTATTACTTAATATTTTATATGGCGAAGGCATAGTTTTCTTTTTGTCTAAAAAAAACTCATTGGCGCCGAGCGTGCGGGAATGCTAGACGTTTGGTAATTTCTCCTCCGACTAGAATAAAAGATCCCATTGAAGCGGCTAATCCCATGCATATTGTCTGTACATCTGGTTGCACAAATTGCATAGTATCATAAATACCTAATCCGCTTATTACCCCTCCACCGGGAGAGTTTATAAATAAATACAGATCTTTGGTATCATCCTCCATACTGAGATATACCATAAGACTAATAAGTTGATTCGAAATATCACTATCAACCTCTTGGCCTAAAAAAAGTAATCTTTCTCGATAAAGTCGGTTGATTAGGATAAAATTGTATCCCTTAAGAACCGTACGGGCACCTTTTGATGCATACGGTTCAAAAAAAATAGCGAAAAAAGAATCAATGTTTAGATTTTAGCCTTCTTTAGAGGACTCTTTCTAACTTCTAATGAAGGGGCTTTTTCTTACCTTCCATTTTTTTTTCAAAATGGATGAGTTTTGTCCTTTGGCCCGCGGTCGTTTATCTATACTATAAATTTCAATAAATAAAAAAACAATTCATTAAATTTTCAATTTATCGAACTAACTTTTCATTGATATATTGTTTCATCGAGATTCAATTTCAATTCCGATGTCATTTTCTTGTTCCAAAATGGTCTTCTTCAATTCTTTTAGGTTTATGCTCTACTCCGAGTCAAGATCTGCCCGATTTGGATTTGCACATATAGGACAAATGCCCCAATAGCATGGCTTTTTGCTACGACTTCTTTTTTTTTTTCAATTTACTTCATATTACTCGATTGATTAAAAGTTTTCTATCAATGCTATTGATAAATCGAATATGATACAAGTAGTAGTAATCATAGAATAGATAGATTCCAAATTGAGTTTTTTCTAAGCGGAGCCTGGATACTTCATTTTATTAGTACAACCGAGAAAACCATAAATTATTCTAATTGATAATATTAATCTGGATACCCCCCAAAAAATAGATCTAATTGCACTTCACGCTCCAAATTTTTGATGATTAAATCAATCCGTCTTGGGCGAAAGAGAGGATATCTCGATCGGGGGAGAGAACGGGGAAATACCATATGACCCAATATATCTGACAAGTCGCACTATAGGTCAACCCACGATGCGTCTTCCTCTCCGGGACTTCGAAAAGGTACTTTTGGAACACCAATAGGCATTAAAGCAAAGAAAAAAGAATTAAGTACTATAGCTAACTTTGATGTGGAAGCGTAACAACGGGTTTATTGTCTTAATAAATAAGATGGGCCTTTATCAGATTTTATCTTTTAGCATATTTTATACATAGATTTAATAAGTTCATAAAAAAGGAAAACAGAATTAATAAGGGAAACTTCTTCCCGAATAGGTTTTTGAATGATGAACAAGTATGTATACATTCACTCCTATAAAATAGGATCAATTCCCATCTACCATTGCGTATTGGTACTTATCGAGTATAGAATAGATCTGCTTCTTTTTGTTCCTACGAATAGAATCGAATTGTTCCATTATTACTAAAAGAATAGACTAAATATTAATCCTTTCGCCAAGATAATCCCCTCAAAAGGGGAGGTCCGTAGCATAGTTTTTTTTTTCAGTGCAATAAAGTTACATAGTGTCTATTTTTCCTTGATAAAGGGGTATTTCCATGGGTTTGCCTTGGTATCGTGTTCATACCGTTGTATTGAATGATCCCGGTCGTTTGCTTTCTGTTCATATAATGCATACAGCTCTAGTTGCTGGTTGGGCCGGTTCAATGGCCCTATACGAATTAGCAGTTTTTGATCCCTCTGATCCTGTTCTTGATCCAATGTGGAGACAGGGTATGTTCGTTATACCCTTCATGACTCGTTTAGGAATAACCAATTCATGGGGGGGTTGGAGTATCACAGGAGGGACTATAACGAATCCGGGTATTTGGAGTTACGAAGGTGTGGCCGGAGCACATATTGTGTTTTCTGGATTGTGCTTCTTAGCAGCTATCTGGCATTGGGTGTATTGGGATCTAGAAATATTTTGTGATGAACGTACAGGAAAACCTTCTTTGGATTTGCCGAAGATTTTTGGAATTCATTTATTTCTCTCAGGGTTGGGTTGCTTTGGTTTTGGTGCATTTCATGTAACCGGATTGTATGGTCCGGGAATATGGGTATCCGATCCTTATGGATTAACCGGAAGGGTACAAGCCGTAAATCCTGCGTGGGGTGTGTCGAAGGGTTTGATCCTTTTGTTCCGGGCGGAATAGCCTCGCATCATATTGCAGCAGGTACATTGGGCATATTAGCGGGCCTATTCCATCTTAGTGTTCGTCCGCCCCAACGTCTATACAAAGGATTACGTATGGGAAATATTGAAACCGTCCTTTCCAGTAGTATCGCTGCTGTATTTTTTGCAGCTTTTGTTGTTGCTGGAACTATGTGGTATGGTTCAGCAACTACCCCGATTGAATTATTTGGGCCCACTCGTTATCAATGGGATCAGGGATACTTCCAGCAAGAAATATATCGAAGAGTTAGTACCGGGTTAGCCGAAAATCAAAGTTTATCAGAAGCTTGGTCTAAAATTCCTGAAAAATTAGCTTTTTATGATTATATCGGGAATAATCCCGCAAAAGGTGGATTATTCAGAGCGGGTTCCATGGACAACGGGGATGGAATAGCTGTTGGTTGGTTAGGACACCCTGTTTTTAGAGATAAAGAAGGGCGCGAACTTTTTGTACGCCGTATGCCGACCTTTTTTGAAACATTTCCGGTTGTTTTGGTAGACGGAGACGGAATTGTTAGAGCCGATGTTCCTTTTCGAAGAGCAGAATCGAAGTATAGTGTTGAACAGGTCGGTGTAACTGTTGAGTTCTATGGCGGTGAACTCAATGGAGTCAGTTATAGTGATCCTGCTACTGTGAAAAAATATGCTAGACGTGCTCAATTGGGTGAAATTTTTGAATTAGATCGTGCTACTTTGAAATCCGATGGGGTTTTTCGTAGCAGTCCAAGGGGTTGGTTTACTTTTGGGCATGCTTCCTTTGCTTTGCTCTTCTTCTTCGGACACATTTGGCATGGTGCGAGAACCTTGTTCAGAGATGTCTTTGCTGGTATTGACCCAGATTTGGACGCTCAAGTAGAATTTGGGGCATTCCAAAAACTTGGAGATCCAACTACAAAAAGAGTCTAGTCTGATACAAGATTGCTCTGTTCTTTTTTTCCTTTATTTTTTGATTTGACATAGATAGGGTACCGGATAAATCTTTATTCGGATTGCTTACTTTTCATTTCTTTGACTCTTGTCTTGGTCTTTTTTTTATCCGTAAAAAGATCCCAATTAAACAGGTATGGAAGCTATAATTGTAAACCGAAATCAAATCTATGGAAGCATTGGTTTATACATTCCTCTTAGTCTCGACTCTAGGAATAATTTTTTTCGCTATCTTTTTTCGCGAACCGCCTAAAGTTCCAACTCCAACTAAAAAGGCAAAATGATTTCTCATTATCTCAATTGAAGTAATGAGCCTCACAATATTGTGAGGCTCATTACTTCAACTAGTCCCCGTGTTCCTCGAATGGATCTCTTAGTTGTTGAGAGGGTTGCCCAAAAGCAGTATATAAGGCATACCCAGTAAAACTTACAAGTAAACCAGATATAGAGATGGCAACTAGGGTTGCTGTTTCCATTATTATATAATTTCAAGACCACAATGGATCTATAATAAGATCATTTATTTACAACGGAATGGTATACAAAGTCAACAGATCTCACTGAATAAAAAAAAATATAGGATTATTTATGGCTACACAAACCGTTGACGATAGTTCTAGATCTGGGCCAAGACGAACTGTTGTAGGGGATTTATTGAAACCATTGAATTCGGAATATGGTAAAGTGGCTCCTGGGTGGGGAACTACACCTTTAATGGGTGTCGCGATGGGTTTATTTGCGATATTCCTATGTATTATTTTGGAGATTTATAATTCTTCCATTTTACTGGACGGAATTTCAAGCAATTAGATTCGATTCACAAGAACCCCTAAATAACTTTTCAATAAAAAGGAAAGTCTAAAGTATGTAGGTTTCTGCTTTTTAGCCCACTATTTTTTGGTAGTTCGATCGTGGAATTTATTTTTTTCTGTATTTCCGGAATATGAGTGTGTGACTTGTTAGAATTGATCCTATGGATACGACAGAGAAGAAGTCGGTCATCTTGATGAAGATGATTTGATCTCGTTGGATATTCAGTCTAGGCTAGTATCTGGAGCACAGAATATATGAAATAGATTCCAAAATATTAGAACAAATATTAGAACTATGATTCATACTTATCAGACCTCGTGGCCGGACTCCGAAACAAGAGTTAGAAGTGATAAATAAAAAAAATTTATTCTTTCGTTTCTACTTATTTTGGTTAAAGGATAAACCTTTCTTTAGCTTTTTTCATTATATTCAGTCATTGAATAAGCATTGAATAAGTGATAATCCAAGGGTTCTTACTCAGGGAATTTTTGAACTTTTTTTGGAAGGTTTTTTATTGAATCATCGTGGTTCTAGTCTGAATCTAAGGTTTTAATTGATTCATAGGGTCTTAACAAGATAATTCCTATCAATAATAAAGAAAACAAGAGTAAAGTCGCATTACATACAAATCAAAGAAAAAAAATAGGTAAATAGAAGATTCAAGAGGCCCCTAATGATCAATATAACTATGAATGAGCCGACTTGATATTTGGGCATTATAACTACAAAGAAGACTTTTCGGATTTTGATTCTTTCGTATCTTGATACAAAAAATTGAATCATAGCATTAAGAAGTTTGAAACTTTTTAGTACACATATCCGTTACGAGCGGTATTTGGGTGTTTCTGTTTGAGCCGTACGAGACGAAATTCTCATATACGGTTCTCAGAGGGGGGTCCCCTTGGTTTACCTATCTCAATAAAGTGTATGATTGGTTCGAAGAACGTCTTGAAATTCAGGCGATTGCAGATGATATAACTAGTAAATACGTTCCTCCTCATGTCAACATATTTTATTGTCTAGGAGGAATTACGCTTACTTGTTTTTTAGTACAAGTAGCTACGGGGTTTGCTATGACTTTTTACTACCGTCCGACCGTTACTGAGGCTTTTGCTTCTGTTCAATATATAATGACGGAAGCAAATTTTGGTTGGTTAATCCGATCAGTTCATAGATGGTCGGCAAGTATGATGGTCTTAATGATGATCCTGCACGTATTTCGCGTGTATCTTACTGGTGGATTTAAAAAACCTCGTGAATTGACTTGGGTTACAGGTGTGGTTCTGGCTGTATTGACCGCATCCTTTGGTGTAACTGGTTATTCCTTACCTCGGGACCAAATTGGTTATTGGGCAGTCAAAATTGTAACAGGTGTACCGGAAGCTATTCCAGTAATAGGGTCGCCTTTGGTAGAGTTATTACGCGGAAGTGCTAGTGTGGGACAATCTACCTTGACTCGTTTTTATAGTTTACACACTTTTGTATTACCTCTTCTTACTGCCGTATTTATGTTAATGCACTTCCCAATGATACGTAAGCAAGGCATTTCTGGTCCTTTATAGAGAATAGAAATCATAGATTTGTAATTAGTTATTTATGATTACTCAGGGGGGAAGAAGAGTATTTCATTGCTGCAAATATGGATTATTGAAAAATAAGACATGTATTTGGATATTTCCCTTCAACTCCACGAAATTTTATTCGTTATTTTTCAATAATAGTTGAAGGGAATTCTTCGAAGAGAAAATGGATTATGGGAGTGTGTGACTTGAACTATTGATTGGACCGTGTAGATATATGTCTTTTTATCTGCCACATTGGGATTCACAACAAAATGTGTCTTTATTCCAACCACCGCGAAAGCTCCATACAGAGGGTAGGCTGGTTCGCTTGAAGAGAATCTTTTCCATGATCAGACTTGACCATGTCGTGCATGACCAGGCTCCGTAAGATCCATTAGAATAGGTGATATATATGCCATAATACAGATTATGTTTTATCTATTTCACTTACTTAATAGTATGAAAATGCATTCATTTCCTCTGCATTGACTCGATTTATAATACTATCGGAGTGAAACAAGGGATCTAAAGAAGAACATAGGCTAGACTCTATTAGTAACAAGTAAATCCTTTGGATGTAAAAAGTATCAATATTTTTGGGGGCTAAAGCCCCATCGCAAGGTTTGAGACGACCCAGAAAGCACTTGAACATTATCAACTTTGTAAGCCTACTTGGGTATTGAGCATTTATCTGTACGAACTTAATTCCTTGCAATGGATAATTGTAACTCTTGAAAACGGAATCCGCTAAATTTTTTCTTACATTGAATCACTCATTTATTTTATATATGCTTGGATAAGATATCGATTTTTTTTTCTGGATCCAGTTGGTTCGTTTGATTTGTGCTCGAGCCGGATGATGAAAAATTATCATGTCCGGTTCTTTCGGGGGATGGATCCATAATAATTCACCTATCCTAATAACAAAAAAACCAGATTTGAATGATCCTGTATTAAGAGCTAAATTGGCTAAGGGTATGGGTCATAATTATTACGGAGAACCCGCATGGCCCAATGATCTTTTATATATTTTTCCAGTAGTCATTCTAGGTACTATTGCATGTAACGTGGGCTTAGCGGTTCTAGAACCATCAATGATTGGTGAACCCGCAGATCCATTTGCAACTCCTTTGGAAATATTGCCGGAATGGTATTTCTTTCCCGTATTTCAAATACTTCGTACAGTGCCAAATAAGTTATTGGGTGTTCTTTTAATGGTTTCCGTACCGGCGGGATTATTAACTGTACCATTTTTGGAGAATGTCAATAAATTCCAAAATCCATTTCGTCGTCCAGTAGCGACAACCGTCTTTTTGATTGGTACCGCAGTAGCTCTTTGGTTGGGTATTGGAGCAACATTACCGATTGATAAATCCCTAACTTTAGGGCTTTTTTAAATTGATTCAATTGTGAAATAAATAAAATATCACGATGTGTGTATCTAGGGAATAGTTGCTTCAAAGTGAATTACCCCTAGATACACATATTTAATGAAATTTTTGATTTATTTTGAGTATACGGATTCTGTTAAAGATTCAAACTTCATTTTCGTCTTTTTTTTTTATAAAGTTTTTTTACAACAAAAATCCAATGGATTTCAAATTTATGCAAAATTCTTTTCCATTTCGAGAATGTCTAATATATGTTTTACGTCTTCTATGCGAAAATGTTTGATTTTCATAAGTTCGTCTGGACTATTATTCAAAAGGTCAAATAATGTATGTATATTGCACCTTTTGAGGCAATTATAGATCCTAGGAGGCAATTCTGATTGGTCAATAAAAATATATTTTAATGCTCTTTCTTTTTTCTTTTTTCTTAGTTTCGCCAATTTCTCATGAAAAGTAAAAAGGGGTAAAGTAACTTTTTGTTTATTATTTTTAAAATGGAAGTTTTCTTTTTCTTCTTCCGCATGTAAAAAAGGAATAAATAAATCAATCAAATTCCGAGAGGCTTCATGAAGTGCTTCTTTAGGAGTTAAACTTCCATTGGTCCATATTTCGAGAAAAAGTATCTCTTGTTTTTCATTCCCATTTACATAAGAATGAATACTATGATTAACATTTCGAACAGGCATGAATATAGCATCCATAGGATAACTTGCGTCTTGAAAATTATTTGGCGTTTGTATATGATATCCGCGATTCCTCTCGATCTTTAATTCAATACAAAAATTAATTGGTTCCGTTAGGTTAGCTATATGCTGTGTATTATCAACGATTTCCACCGAAGGTGGTAAGATGATGTCTTGAGCAGTTACGCATCCAGGACCCTTGACACAAATAGACGCATCACGAGTTCCATACAGATTACTTCTCAATACAATTTCTTTCAAATTCATTAAAATTTCATGTACTGATTCTTGAATACCGACTATGGTAGAGTATTCATGTGGGATTTTTTCAGATTTTGCACGTGTGATACATGTTCCCTCTATTTCTCCAAGCAAAGCTTTTCGCATCGCAATGCCTATAGTATCCCCTTGTCCCTTCATAAGTGGAGACAGAATAAAGCGTCCATAATAAAGACGCTTACTGTCTGCTCTTGATTCAACACACTTCCACTTTAGTGTCCGAGTCGATACTCTGATTTTCTCTCGAACCATAGTAATATTTTTTGATAAAATCATTGAATTATTTATTTCTCTTGAAATTTCTCTTCAATGTTTATTTTTACACACGTCGTTTTTTAGGGGGCCTACAGCCATTATGTGGCATAGGGGTTACATCCCGTATGAAACTTAATAGTATACCGCTTCTCCGAATAGCTCTTAATGCTGCATCTCTTCCGAGACCGGGGCCCTTTATCATAACTTCGGCTCGTTGCATCCCTTGATCCACTACTGCCCGAATAGCATTTCCTGCTGCGGTTTGGGCGGCAAATGGTGTCCCTCTTCTTGTACCTTTGAATCCACACGTACCGGCGGAGGACCAAGAAATTACCCGACCCCGTACATCTGTAACAGTCACAATTGTATTGTTGAAACTTGCTTGAACATGAATAACGCCCTTTGGTATTCTACGCGTACTTTTACGTGAGCTAATACGTCCATTTCTACGTGAACCGATTCTTGGTATGGGTTTTGCCATATTTTATCATCTCATAAATCTAAGTCAGAGATATATGGATATATCCATTTCATGTCAAAACGGATCCTTTAATTTCTTTTTATGTATATATTGTGGGTGGCCTTTAGGGGTCCTTTTTTTTATAAAGATTATCCTTGTCTTTGTTTATGTCTCGGATTGGAACAAATTACCATAATTCGTCTCCGCCTACGGATCAGGCGACATTTTTCACAAATTTTCCGAATGGAGGCCCTTATTTTCATATTTTTTATTCCTTACCTTAATCTACTTATTGGAAGAAAATAAGTTTCTTGAAATTTTCTATTTCGAATTGGATCTCCCTACAAAAAAAAGAATATTGCACGTGAAAAGACTACTTCACCTAATCATTCGAATCTTTGTTTCGTAGTCTATAAATTATACGCCTTCTGGTCCTGGTTGAATCGTAACAACTTACTGAAATTTTGACTCTCTATTACCTAGTATATGGATAAAACTATGTTGAATCCTTCCTGAAACGTAACCTAGAATTGGATCCTCATTATCTAAACAAACCCAAAACATATCATTGGTAAGTGATTCAGTAATTAAACCTTCAGAAATCCTTTTTTGCTCTTTCATTCCAGACGAAACACCCTTCAAAGTATCAATTAATCAAGGGGGAGTCGTATTATAAACTATAAACCCACCTCTTTTCTTTTTTTTTTTTTTTTTACAAATAGGGAAGTTCTGTGTATAATTCGAATATCATAAAGATTACCATATATAACACAAAATTTCGCCGCCGATTCCCTGTAGTCGAGCTTCTCGGTCTGTCATTATACCCCGAGAAGTAGACAGAATTACAATGCCCATTCCGCCTAAAATTCTAGGAATTTTTTGATAGTTAGAATATATTCGGAGACCAGGTCGACTGATCCGTTTTAAATTTAAAATCGTTTTATATGGTCCTTTCCTATTTCTTCTATGTCGTAGGGTTAAAACCCAAAAATCCTTGTTGCTTTCCCGATGTTTCCTTACGTTTTCAATAAAACCTTCTCGTAAAAGTATTTTAACAATGTTTTCGGTGATGTTAGTAGATGGTATTCGAACCATTCCTTTTCTATTCATGTCAGCATTGCGAATAGAGGTTATTATGTTAGCAATAGTGTCCTTACCCATGATAAACGAAAATTATTGGTTACTTAAATTTTTGATCTAATCAACATTCTTTTTTATTAAATAGTTATGAATTTTAAAAGGTATATACGTGATACACAATCTACTAATTAATTTCATTCAAATAGTATAACTATCTCACGGTCTGTCTCATTTTATAATACTTCAGGTGCTAATGAAATTATTTTAGTGAAATTTAACTGTCTCAATTCTCGGGCAATCGCACCAAAAATTCGAGTTCCTTTTGGATTTCCTTCTTGATCAATAACAACCGCAGCATTGTCATCATATCGTATTATCATACCATTTTCTCGTTTGAGTTCTTTACAAGTACGTACAATTACAGCTCTGATCACTTCTGATCTTTCTAGAGGTGTATTTGGGACGGCTTTCTTGATTACAGCAACAATAACGTCACCAATATGAGCATATCGTCGATTACTAGCCCCTATGATTCGAATACACATCAATTCTCGGGCTCCGCTGTTATCTGCTACATTCAAAAGGGTTTGAGGTTGAATCATATTATTTTGGAATCTTTTCTTTCAATGCAAAGGGCGAAGTAAAAAAAAAAAAAAGAAATATTGTTTTTCAAAAAAAAAAAAAAATAAATCTGCAATTGTTTTTTTTTCATCTTAAACAAAGATCGCTTTCCTTTGATTCTACATTTCTATCCCGAAGTAATGAATTGGGTTCGTATAGGCATTTTGGATGCCGCTATTGAAATAGCTTTTCTGGCTATATTTTCGGCTACTCCACTCATTTCATAAAGTATTCTACCTGGTTTAACAACAGCTACCCAATATTCGGGGGATCCTTTCCCTGAACCCATACGTGTTTCTGTGGGTCTTAGTGTAACGGGTTTGTCCGGAAATATACGTACCCATATTTTTCCACCGCGTCGTGCATTTCGTGTCATTGCCCTTCGTCCGGCTTCGATTTGTCTCGATGTGATCCAAGCGGGTTCAAGTGCCTGAATAGCGTATCTCCCGAAGCAAATACTATTGCCTCGATAAGATATTCCTTTCATTCTTCCTCTATGGTGTTTACGGAATCTGGTTCTTTTGGGGTTATAGTTGATGGTTATTTCTAAATTCCATCTCTACTACAGAACCGGACATGAGAGTTTCTTCTCATCCAGCTCCTCGCGAATGAAACGATTCAAAAAAATATACATGTATTTACTGATATTTTCTGAATAATAGATTCAATTATGGGATTTTTGATATTTCATTTAATCAATCTATTCGAAATTTGTATATCTTCTTTTCTTTTGATAGAAAACTAAACTGTTTATAGATTCTAGAATAATAGAATAAGTTTTTTTATTATAGTTTTCTAAAAAATTATAGATAATATAATCTCGTTTTGTTATTTTTTCTTTTATTATTAAGGTTATAACAAATCTTTATTTTGTTTTGCCTTTTTTTATCTATTATTATATTTGATCGACCCTAATTTAGAAATATAATAAAATGGAAACGTTCGCGGGCGAATATTTACTCTTTTTATATATGTTTTGGTTCTCGGGTTAGTTAGCCCATGAACCTACCTCTCATAATAAATGGATTGGTCTTGGGTTCCTTCCGCCATCCTACCCAATGAATTATTAGGATTCGTTTTCAATAGAATATTATGTATTCACGGGTTCCCTCGTTCCCATCGCCTCTCGATTAATGGTTAGGTCTTAATTATACAATGGAGCCCGTAATAAAATTTGTTTTTGAGTCAATCTTCTCAGTCTTTATTGTCTCGGGGCTCTTGGCTTTTTTGTTCTATGAACAGATTCATCTAATTATGAATTCATCAGTCTTAATGCTTTATTACACTACCTTTTATGAGATGACCCATAGACCTTACATATTACGTATTGGAATGATATATCATTCATATTCTTTTTCTCTCTTTCTTTCACCCTTCCATTTATCCGCATACTTTTATTGCTTGACAACTCATAATCGGATTTTTTTTATGCAAAAAAGATTTCAGTTGCTACAATGATATGACCAATATAACATATCTTGACTGGTTGGTTTTTTAGATCCAGATAATGCGAAGCGATGAGTTGGTTATTAGTTTTATAATTATTAGTTCAGATTATGTATGGGCTTATCCTTCTTTATTTTTTGGTTTTAATCCGAACATAAAAAAAACTGACGAGTCGCACACTAAGCATAGCAATTATCTCAAATGATTAATTTCATTTTTATTTAACCTTATAGAATTGCTCATTTTTTATTTAAACGAAAAAGACTGATTTGTCATTTCTTGGTCGATCATTGAATAAAACTTAAACACAAGTTGAGTAAGGGCTTATTATTGCTCGTCTACAAATATCCAAATTTTGATGCCTAATACCCCATAGATAGTTCGAACTGGATAGCAACAATAATCAATTTTAGCTCGAATGGTTTGTAGAGGAACCCGTCCTTCTCTGATCCATTCGACACGTGCAATTTCTTTTCCGTCTATACGTCCGGCAATTTGTACTTGAATTCCCTTTGTACCCGCCTGTTCAGTTAATTCAATAGCTTTTTTCATTGCTTTGCGAAATGAAACTCTATTCTTTAATTGTCCGGCTATAAATTCTGCGAGAATATTAGGGTGTCCATAAGGGTTTCCTATTCTTGTAATAGCAATGTTAAGTTTTCGGTTCCCAGAATTTAATTCTTTTTGTACATTCATCTGTAATTCTTCGATTTTTCGAGACCCACCTTCTATTAATAACTTTGGGAATCCCATAAAGATTATCACTTGAATAAGATCAATTCTTTTTTGAATCTCGATACGTGCAATTCCTTCAACACCAGAAAATATTCTCATGTTTTTTTGTACATAATTCCGGATACAATCTCGTATTTTTTGATCTTCTTGTAAACCTTCAGAATATTTTTTGGGGTGTGCAAACCACAGAGAATGATGCCCTTGGGTTGCACCAAGTCTAAAACCGAGTGGATTTATTTTTTGTCCCATAATCCCCCATTAGTATACATCTCATAACACGTCATATCTGTGTACTTTTCTTTAGTTATCAACCCACCAGGTTTGTTTATGGTGTATTGGTATCTTTTAAATTCTTCTTTATTCACAGATGTATTTTTCAATACAATAGTTATAGAACAAGTGGGTCGTTTTATGGGATAACTTCGCCCTCTAGCTCGAGGTTTTAATTTTTTCACAGTAGTACCTTGATTGACCTCTGCTTTACTAATGACTAAATCTCTTTCGTTGAAACCCATATTGTGGCTAGCATTTGCTGCTGCCGAATAAACCAATTTTAAAATTGCATAACATGTTCGATAAGGCATGAGTTCGAGTATCATCATTGTTTCTTCGTAGGAACGTCCACGAATCTGATCAATTACTCTTCGCGCTTTGTGAGGGGACATACATATATGTTGACCTAAAGCGTATACTTCAGATTGATTTTTTTTTCTCTTCTTTATCATAAGGTTTACCTCTTAGTAATGAACGATAGGTATCTATATTCACTATTCACTTTTTTTTTCATAATATTAATTATTAACGACGAGGTCTATTATCATTTTTCACATGCCCCCGGAAATTGCGAGTGGGTGCGAATTCTCCCAATTTATGACCTACCATACGATCCGTTATATAAACAGGCAAATGGTCCTTTCCATTATGAATAGCAATAGTATGCCCAATCATTGTGGGTATAATGGTAGATGCTCGGGACCAAGTTACTATTATTTCTTTTTCTCCCTTTGTGTTAAGCGTATTTATTTTTTTTAATAAATGGTTTCCCACAAAAGGATTTTTTTTTAATGAGCGCGCCACAGTGAATTTACCTCCTATTTTTTTTTTTTGTAAAGACGAAGAAACAAATTAGATTTTCTCTCTTATTTACTACGGCGACGAAGAATCAAATTATCACTATATTTATTCCTTTTTCTACTTCTTCTTCCAAGTGCAGGATAACCCCAAGGGGTTGCGGGTTTTTTTCTACCAATTGGGGCCCCTCCCTTCACCACCCCCATGGGGATGGTCTACAGGGTTCATAACTACTCCTCTTACTACAGGACGCTTACCTAGCCAACATTTAGATCCGGCTCTACCCAAACTTTTCTGGTTTACCCCAGCATTCCCCACTTGTCCGACTGTTGCTGAGCAATTTTTGGATATCAAACGGACCTCCCCAGAAGGTAATTTTAATGTGGCCGATTTCCCCTCTTTTGCAATCAGTTTCGCTACAGCACCTGCTGCTCTAGGCTAATTGTCCCCCCTTCCCAAGTGTGATTTCTATGTTATGTATGGGCCGTGCCTAAGGGCATATCGGTTGAAGTAGATTCTTCTTTTTGATCAATCAAAACCCCTTCCCAAACTGTACAAGCTTCTTCCAAAGCATACGGCTTTCTGGATGTAGATGATGATATCTATACATATGGATCTTATATATA